>NW_007727118.1:504507-507755 GCF_000696425.1 Galeopterus variegatus | reverse complement strand
TCGCTTTGCGTTAAAAAAAAAAAAAAAGAGCTGCAGCTCAGCCCCCCTAACTTATCCTTGGACGCGGAGGAGTTCAGAGCTCCTCTCCTGGGTGGAGACTAAACTTCCAATCCAGCCAGATCGGGGCGCCCAAGACTGTGGCCGACTCGTCCACCCAGGCGGAGGACCCGCCTTCCACCTTCCCCCTAACTGCAGGTTGGCATCCGAGCCCACGTTAGGGTCTAACTTCCCAAGAGGTCCCCAGACGTCCATGTGCTTGGACAGGGGACATCTGGGTTACTCATCAGAGGAGGTTTGGCTCTGGACCCCCCATCCCGCCCCCTCACTCCCCACCTGCTCCCTGGTGGCCCCTCTGCAGCAAAAAGGAAACCAGAGAAGACAGCCCCGTTGGGAGGTGGAGGGCATTCCTGATGTGCCGCCCTGGGGGCAGAGCTGGTGGGCGCTCCCTCTCCTGCCTCCGCTTTTTCATGCCTGTGAGATCTCTTCCAGCAGGAGGCTGCCGGCTCCGGATGGGGTGGATGGCACAGTCTCCCACCAGGCTTCCCCCGGCCCAGGGGGCCTCCCTGCAGCCTGCTGAAGCTGACTCACACCCCTTCTGGGAGGGCTGGAGGGCTCGTTTTCAAAACCAAGGAATCAGAGTGAATTAAGAAGGGTTTTCAAACCCTAAGGCATCCTCATTCCCTCTAAACAAATAGTTCAGCCAGTGGGGTAGTCGGGGCCTGGGACTCCGCTCTCCAGTTACATCTCCAGACTGGGCGTGAAATTCCCAACATTGTGGAAGGCATCCTCATTCCCTCTAAACAAATAGTTCAGCCAGTGGGGTAGTCGGGGCCTGGGACTCCCCTCTCCAGTTACATCTCCAGACTGGGCGTGAAATTCCCAACATTGTGGACACAGGAGGTGAGCGAGGCAGTGGAAGGTTAGGTTTGCAGGGAAGCCACATGCTGGCTCTTGAGTTGGGCGGCAG
Organism: Galeopterus variegatus; assembly: GCF_000696425.1. Lineage (NCBI taxonomy): Eukaryota > Metazoa > Chordata > Mammalia > Dermoptera > Cynocephalidae > Galeopterus > Galeopterus variegatus. The sequence continues at coordinate 506,788 of NW_007727118.1, read as the reverse complement.
GTCCCTGGTGCTGACTTACTGGCGAAGCTTTTCACCTCCGTTGCTGCTGCATGTGCTGGTGCGGGGATCAGCTGTTTAACAGAAGAAGGCAGGAGTGTCTGGGATGCGCTTAGAGAAGCAAAGCGTTAGCTCTGGTTTCCATATTTCCTTGTGATTTGAATTTTTTTATAACTTGCATAAATCATATGTGTGATCAGGGGAAATGTGTGTGTGAGCTGTGTGCGTGTGTGTGCATGTATATGTAGGTGCACCCGTGTGGGAGTGTCATGTGTGCCTGTCTGTGTGTTGGTCGAGCTGGAACCGTGGGTCCTTCACTTTCCTGTGCACGTCAGTGAGTGAGAGCTTCCATCTAACCGTCCTTGAGCCCCAGCCCTGGCCTCAGCCCTGCTGGCCCCTGGAGGGCCCCACCCCCACCAGCCGGAAGGAAGCCCCACTTCTCCCCAAAGACTAGGGGTGCTGACACAGGTCAGTGGCCTGCTTACCAGAAGAGAGTGCAAACTTTCCAGCTCCAGCTTTGGGACTGTTGTCCTTTTCCCTAAGAACATATAGGGCTCTTTTTCTGGCAGTCACACGTGTGCATCTGTGCTGGTCAGCTAGCCCTCTGGACACCTGTAAGTCAGAACCAGCATCTAAACTTTGCCTGGGTTAACAGAACTGGTCCCTCCAGACCTGGAAGTTAAGTGACCACCCCCAGATCCCCCTGAGAGTCGACCTCACGGAAATGATGAGGAGGCACAGGCCTGCAGCGCATGGCCTCAAGCAGCGGGACAGAGACATTTTACCCTCTCCTAGACAGCGAGCAGCATGATGGCTTGGCCAAGGTGACAAGCATGAGTTCCCACCCTCATCCAAGCCTGGCGTTGAGTGGGGAGGCAAGTGTCTATCCCACCAGGAAACTTAGAGAAAAGTCCCCAAACTTGGCGGCCTGATATGTCAGCCCAGGAGTGTAGGAGAATCACCATGACTGTATCAGTCTCGACAGAATTCCATCGGTAACAGCAAGAATCTCAGCCATCCCTTAGGCCTGGCACTGTGCTCGGCCTGGTCCCCCACTTTACATCCACACATCCGCACATGCATCGTTCTCACACAACAGTAGGGAAGACAATCATTTCTCCCATTTACAGATGTGGAATTTGGGGGTCAGAGAGGGTAAGGGACTTACCCAAAGTACCAGCTCATCCGTGGTAGAGTCAGGATTTGAACCCAGCTCTCCATGTTTGAACCCCAGTGTACATGCCTCCTCATGTCATCTGGATCTAACACCTGCCTTTAGGACCATCCTGCCCAGATTCATGCCGCAATGATTGGTGGAGATGGTCCTCAAACCCAGCACCCTCCCATGCCCTCCTGCAAGTGGTTAAAACAGACAGTCCTTGGAAAACTGGGTCCCTTCCATACTGGCCTGAAACACAGCAGAGTGACTCTGACACTGTGAGGAGTGCGGCCCCTTGTTTGCGTGTGTGTTTCCTCCTCTTCTGTGATTAATCCCAGTTTCCCATCCAGCCCATCCCCAGGCATCTACTTCTGCTCAGGGCGCTCCGCCATGGAAGGGACTTACCATGATCCAGCACCCTTCGTGCCCTGGCCGGCCACAGCACCATTGTGCATGGCCGTGTGTCTCCCAAGGTGCCCAGCAGAGAGGGAGCAGTCCAGGTTTGCCCTGCACTGTGCACCTGGGGTCCAAGCCCCCAGCTTCCCCTTCCGTTGCTGCGTGTTTCTTCTCACTTACTTTTCAGGCAGCAGCGTCGTGGTCCTCAACAGAGCTCCCCTGGCAAGCAGCAAGGGTTGCCCTCTCGTGGAATTGATGTTTCATCGTCTGTCCTAAGTGGTCACACCAGCCTCACAGAGACATTGCCAGGCTGGGAAGTGGCCAGCCCCAGCCCAGGTTGAAGCTCTCAAGGAACAGCCAGATTCTCTTCCCTTTTACTTCTCACAGGCAGGAACTCCCAGTCCCGTGGAGGAGGTGAAGGGACCCAGAGAGCCCGTCTTCCTGGAGCGCTGGAGGCAGGTGTCTGCTTGCTCTCTACGAGTTGGTGGCCAACTGGGGCACGGAGGTGGGCCCAGCTGGAGCTGCCCAAGCCAGCAGGGGAGGCCTTGGGGTGAGTTCCCTTCAGCTGCCCAAGGAGAAAGCGTGCGACCTGCATCCCCCCAACTGTGGCTGCAGCTGCATCCTTCAGCTGGTGTCCTGGGGCCCGGCCAACCCCAGAGTCACACAGGCTTCCGCTGGCATCCCAGCAACACCAGCCACTAGCCGTGTGACCCTGGGCAAGTGAGTTCT
>NW_007727118.1:501461-504404 GCF_000696425.1 Galeopterus variegatus | reverse complement strand
CTTCCGCTGGCATCCCAGCAACACCAGCCACTAGCCGTGTGACCCTGGGCAAGTGAGTTCTTGTCTCAGCCTCTGTTTATTATCTGTGAATTGGGGATAAAGCAGGTGACCTCTGGGGACCCCTGTGAAGCTTAGATGAGAGCACAGGGGAGGGAAGGCTGGCAGGAGCCAGGTGCAGGGAGATGCGAGCTTCCCTTCCCCCACCCTTGCTGCCTGCAGCTGCAGGAGGCTCTTCCTCCTGGACCCCTCCCAGCCTCCTGCCCCTCCCTGCAGGCCTTTGCCCATGATCTCGTATCATCCGGCAGGAGCCAAGGCTCTGAGAGGTGATAGCACTTGCCCAAGGTCACACAGCAAGGGTGTGGCTGAGCCCAGACAGGAACCTTCCTGTCCCAGCCCTTAACCACCATGCGACCCTGTGCTCCTCGAGCAGAGAGCAAACCAAGGAGGCCACTGGGCAGAGGGCCAGGTCCCGGCTGACAGGGGCTCCTGCTGGCTCCAGGAGCCCCTGACCTCTGCCCTGTGCTGCGCCGGCTCATCTTCCGACCTTCGGTCTTGCCCACCGCCCCACGGGAGCTGTGGCTTTTCAGCAGACCAGGGGCCACGGCTCTGCCCATAGAGCCAGCAGGAGTCTCCCTCCACACTGGGCCTGGGGGGTGGGGAGGGAGCCCTACCGATCCCAGTGTTAACTCCAAACAGTTACCTGGGAAAACCTACCACTTTAAAGGCTCTGGACAAAGCGTGTCTTCAGTCACCTCATTTTTTAAGCATTCTTTAGACTGTGTCTGCCAAGTGGGGACGAGTGTGAGAGAGGGGCTGGGCAGGCTGGCCCAGTGGCCAGGCATAGTCCTGAGTGCTCCAGGCTTCCTGGTGCGTGTGTTTGCGTGGGCTGCCATAGCAACAGCAGTTGATCTTCTCGGTTTTGGAGGCTGGAAGTCCTAGATGGAGGTGTCAGCGGGGCTGCTTTCATCTAAGGCCTGTCTCTTTGGCTCGTCTCCTCCCTGTGTGCTCACATAGTCATCTCTCTGCCTGTGTCTGTGTCCTGAACTCCTCTTCTTATAAGGCCACCAGTCATATTGGACAAGGGCCCGCCCTAACAACCCCTGTAACTTAACTGTCTCTTTGAAGGCCCTATCTCCAAACACAGGTCACATTCTGGGGTGCCGAGGGTTAAGACTTCAACATACGAATTTTAGGGGGATGCAATTTAGCCCATAACACGTCAGCGGTCGAATCAGTGGGCCTTTTGGAGAAATCCAGGGATTGGGGGACTCTGTTTTTCAGGATAGGGGCTCCCTCCTACACTTGGATTCTGACACCCTTGGAGGTGGGAGTGAGGGGATGGCAGCAAGGGGATGGCAGCCTTGTTCAGGGAGGGACCTCTGGCCTCAGTGGGCATGCTGCAGCCCGGCAACTTGTCACCCCTTGCAGCTGGTAATGAGCCTCTCCTCAGGACATGTCCACCCTGGGCGTGCGAGTGGGGTCAGTGGTGGGGAGGGCAGAACTCAGGTGCAGACACAACCATCTCCTCCAAAAAGCTCCCAACCTGTTCTCATCTTCCCTTCCCACAGCCACCTGCCCCTCCGTTTTTATGAGTAAGGTGCCTCTGGCCTGCGTCAGGAGCACCCTCCCAACTAGATGTGGAGGAGTGCAGGTGAACGTCACAGCCTTTGCAACAGGTGTGTGTGTGAGCAGGTGTGTGCTCGGGAGCAGGTGTGCATGGGAGCAGGTGTGTGCTCAGGAGGAGGTGTGTATGGGAGCAGGTGTGTACAGGAGTATACAGTGTCGTGGATGGGAGCAGACCTCGGGACGTGCGTAATCATGTCCATGGCTCCCTCCACCTCCAGGAGCAGCCCCAGGTCTGCTCTCGGCACCCCTGGCCTGGCCCACAGACAGTGCTCCATCAGGGCACGTGCTTGAGTGAGTGGGGCGAGCCAGGGTGAGCTGCCCAGTGAATTAGGAGCCTTGTGCTCTGGTCCTAGACTTTATGCTGAACTCCGGGGCCCATGATTCCATCTAAAATGTGATGGTTTGCTCAAATGGTTTACCTATGAAGCCCTCCCACCCGAGCCTAAACTCCTACTACTCCACGAAGTGAAGGCCTCTTCCTCTCCCCATGCACCCCCAGCCTCCCCCAACCTGGAGTCCAGCAAAGGAACCATTCTCCCAGATCTCCAGTCCAGGACTCCGCGGCGCCAGGACCCCCAGCCCAATTAATCACACCCGCACAGGCAAGACCAGTCAATGGCTGGCCGCTGTCACTCAGACCAAACACACAGGTCTGGAGGCTGGAGTTTCTCTTTATCGTGGCAGCAGCACGACAGACCGAGGGCCAGGCTTGGCAGCCGAGAAGCCAGCCCCTTCTGAGTATAGGGACAGAGTAGCATCCACCACAGAGGACAGTGTGGTGACACCAGAGGGTCCAGCAGCCCTGGCGCCCCTCACTGTGCCTGGCCCCTCCGTGCAGCATGGCTTCGTTTCCATGTCATGTCCACAAAGGCCTGGTTTTACTGGACCTGGATATCCCATCAGGTGCCAAGTAAACCTTGCAAAATAATGGAATTTCCAGGCAGAACAGCCCCTGACAGACACCAAACCAACTTTAGATATATAGAGTGAGTTCGTGATTAATTCACACAACATGTTTTCCAGACTGTGACTGGCTTGGCATATTATCCTCCAGGAGAATGTTTTATAGATAAAGGTGGAGTTTGCAGCCCAAGAAAAATACCTGGAAAGATTCCTGTCGTTCACTCTTTTAAAGAACCCTCTGCATAGTGGAGAGAGATGCCCACCCATCAATGGGCTAATCCCCAGAAGTTGAGGAGATCACCCAGATTCAAGCAGCATTTGGGGGTGTCCATGATGACCCCCCACGCAGGGAAGTAGTAAGTGAGGGCAGATGGGTCCAGGGAGCTGGAGCCAAGGGCATTCTGCACACGAAGA
>NW_007727118.1:499258-500974 GCF_000696425.1 Galeopterus variegatus | reverse complement strand
GGATTAAACAACTTACCTGGAAAGTGGAGGAGCTGGGGAGCACCCGGCTCCCCACCTGAGCATGGAACTCCTTCTACAGGCTGAGGTCCACGGTCCTCACTGCCAGGAAGCAGGAGAGTGGGGTCTCAGATGGGAACTTTGGCTCTGGACCTTCTGTTTTCTGCACAAGCACCTCCTTCTCACAGTCCCCTACACGGTGACCCCCAGCTCCACACTCACCGGCCCTGAGAGGGAGTTGAAGGCCCCAGCTCTCATTCCACAGATGGAAAAGCCATGGCCTTGCGCAGGGGCTGGTGTGTCTCGGGCAGCAGACCAGTGTGTGTATGACCAGGTCTGTGGACAGCACCCGCCACCACCAGTGATCACAGCGAGGACCCTGCCCTCTAAGTAGCAGGCTGCCTGTTTACATACATCCTAGCCATCCTTCCAGGCTGAATTCGAGGCAAGCCTACTCAAAACTGTCCCATCTGGGGGGTCTGGGGACCCCCTTCTTGAGCCAGGTACTGAGAGGTCTCATGGATTCATGGTCATCCCATCCTCCCACCAACGCCACGGCAGCTCGCCCCGCATCCTCCCGTGAGGACCTGGTGACACCGGCATCTGAACCTGGATCTCCTGGGGGCGGCCAGCTCGCCCCAATCTTTCCCCGGTTGGTGCTTCTCTGCAGGACACTTATGTCTATGCTGCTTAGCACCAGGGCATACCTGATGAGAAAACAGACACTCATTCAGGGAAAAAGCCAAGGGATATATTTTACTTCACACACGCACATTCTCCGCCTCTTAGGGAAAGGGGCAATTGGGGGAGGGACAGCGTCCAGGCAGGGCAGAAACACCTGCTCACTGGTTGAAACAGCCAAGCTTGAGTTTAAAAATCGTCAGTCCTACAGTCATGCCAACTCCATCTTGGTCTTTGTATCAGTGTCCTATGGCTGCCACAAACTGGGTGGCCTATAACAACAGAAATGTACTCTCTCTCAGTCCTGGAGGCCAGAGGTCCAAGACCAAGGCATGGCAGGGCTGCCCTCCCTCCAGAGGCTCCAGGGCAGGCTCCTTGCTGCCTCCCGCAGCTCCCGGTGGCCCGAGGTGTCCCTTTGCTCGTGGCTGCAGCACTCCAGTCTCTGCCTCCATCCTCACATGGCTTTCTCCCCTGTGTGCGTGTGTTTTCAGATCTGCCTCTGCCTCCCTCTTGGAAGGACACTTGCGATGGCATTTAGGGCCACCAGCTAATCCAGGATGATCTCCTCATCTCAACGGCCTTAACTTAATTGCATGTGCACAGACGCCTTTTCCAAATAAGGTCACATGCACAGGTCCTGGGGACAAGGAGGGGGACCTCTCTGTGGGAGCCATTGTCAGCCCACCACAGCCAGACTTCCCCAGAGTCCCCCAACATCAGCACCTCACCCCTCCCTCCCCACAACCCTGTCCTGTGTCCCCACCAGGCATCGAGTCTGAGCACCCTGAGCATGCACCCTGGGGGAATGGGCTGAGAATGGGGTCCTGGCCCCCACCTGGGAGCTCGCTGGCCTCGGGTAGTTTCCAATGCTCTGGGCTTGAGTGCCCACCTGCAGAGCGGCTGCTCTCTGTGTCACGGTGCAAGTGAGGATTCAAGATGACAAGCAGCTGAGCCCGTGGCGCACTCGGGAGAGTGCAGGGCTGGGAGCACAGCAGCGTTCCTGCCGCGGGTTCGGATCCTATATAGGGATGGCCGGTG
>NW_007727118.1:486107-498881 GCF_000696425.1 Galeopterus variegatus | reverse complement strand
AGGTCACATGCACAGGTCCTGGGGACAAGGAGGGGGACCTCTCTGTGGGAGCCATTGTCAGCCCACCACAGCCAGACTTCCCCAGAGTCCCCCAACATCAGCACCTCACCCCTCCCTCCCCACAACCCTGTCCTGTGTCCCCACCAGGCATCGAGTCTGAGCACCCTGAGCATGCACCCTGGGGGAATGGGCTGAGAATGGGGTCCTGGCCCCCACCTGGGAGCTCGCTGGCCTCGGGTAGTTTCCAATGCTCTGGGCTTGAGTGCCCACCTGCAGAGCGGCTGCTCTCTGTGTCACGGTGCAAGTGAGGATTCAAGAGGACAAGCAGCTGAGCCCGTGGCGCACTCGGGAGAGTGCAGGGCTGGGAGCACAGCAGCGTTCCTGCCGCGGGTTCGGATCCTATATAGGGATGGCCGGTGTGCTCACTGGCTGAGTGCGGTGCGGCCGGTCTCAAAAAAAGGACAAAAAAAAAAAAAGAGGACAAGCAGCCACCTGTGTCCAGTTCTCACTAACTTTGCCCTCTTCCTGCTCCTGGTCCTGCTCCCCAAGCCATGTGTACCCTCCAGAGGCTCAGCAGGGGATCAGGCTCGAAGACTTTGAGGAACGAATGCATCTGCTTTCTGGGTTAGACTCCAGTTAGGGAGGCTCATGTTAAATTCTATATTCCTTTTTTACTTCCTCTTATGGAAGAGAATCTAATCTGGGAGATATTTCCATTAAAAACATTGGTTTTAATACTGAAAATGAAAACAAATAAAAGTAGAGCCTACTGGAAAAAACAACAGTCCCCGATGGCGTTCAGCACACCTGAACAACGTGCCCTCACAGCACCGGGCCAAGCTCCTGTCCCCTGCCACCCTGAACCCTGCTGGGGCCACACTCTCAGGGCACAGGAAGCACAGCAGTCTTCCACCTGGCACTGGCTGCCCGGCAGCCACAACGTGCCCCTGTTCTCGACGCAGCCGTCTCGGCCTCAGCGAGGTGGAGAGTTCACGATAAATCAGGGAGTGGAGGCCTGTTTATTCTTTCCAGGATTGTAGTGGGTTGAATGGTGACCCCCAAAATGTACATCCCCCTCCTAACGCCCAGGGACCTGTTCATGTGACCTTATTTAGAAAAGGCGTCTGTGCACATGCAATTAAGATAAGGCCCTTGAGATGAGGAGATCGTCCTGGATTCGCTGGTGGCCCTAAATGCCATCGCAAGTGTCCTTCCAAGAGGGAGGCAGAGGGAGATCTGAAAACACACGCACACAGGGGAGAAAGCCATGTGAGGATGGAGGCAGAGACTGGAGTGCTGCAGCCACGAGCAAAGGGACACCTGGGGCCACCGGGAGCTGCGGGAGGCAGGAAGGAGCCTGCCCTGGAGCCTCTGGAGGGAGGGCAGCCCTGCCATGCCTTGGTCTTGGACCTCTGGCCTCCAGGACTGAGAGTACATTTGTTTCTTAAGCCACTCAGTTTGTCTGTTATGGCGGCTCCAGGACACTCCTACACTGGTCTTCTGAGGTCTCTAGACCAGGGGGACACAGACGGCACCTGAAGGTAGTGGAGACAGTGTCAGCAGGGGAGGGGCTTGGGAAACGCTGGGAGACAGGCCTGGCTGCCTGGGCCAAGACCCCTGAGCTGAGTTGGCCCCTCGGGCACCTCTGCCCTCGCTTGGCCAATGGGGCAGATCAAGGAGCAGGGACCAGGCCGGGGCCAGCCCTACACAGTCTGGGGACACGGCACCAGCCAGGCAGCCTGCTGCTCCCACCCCAGGCTGGACTCTGGACGAGGACGGGCTTGGAGAGCAGGCTGTGGGCCACTGTCCACCTAGTCCAGACGGGGAACTGGCCACACCCGTGAGCCACTTCCCTGCCAGACCCAGAGCTGGGGATTCTGGCAGACACAGACCGGGGCAGCGACTCGCAAGCTGAAGTCTTTCTCCTGTTGCAGGAGCAGTTCCCGCCACACCACAGAGGCCTGGGGGGTTTCTGCAGCAGGCAGTGTGAGCTGCCCGAGGCCACTCAGAGGTGCTGGAAGGTGAGCGGCCGGGCAGGGAGAGCGCTGGGAGCAGGCGAGAAGCTCGCCTGGAGCTTGTCCCGCTCCCCATCCAGACACTCCCGTGACAGCTGACCACGCTAGCATCAGCAATGCCCAGGGTGGACACGCAGGCAGAGAGGGAGCGGGGTATGGAAGTCTCTTCTCTTCTGCTTGCTTCTATTCATCTGAGGCAGGGCAGGAAAAGAACAAAAGGCAGGACACGGCCCTCCAGGAGGTGGGAAAGGTGGCTTCATCACCTGAGCTCAGGCGGAGACAGTCATGGGCTGTGTGCTCTTCTCCAGCCACCCATGCGACCCTTGGGGCAGTGCCGAATGGATGGAGGTGGGACTCCATCGGATGTGAGTGCAGCGAGGGTGTACGTCTTAGAAGTTTGTGAGATGCTTGCAAGTGACAGTGCGCCCCGCAGATGCTCGAGTGGAGCCGCAGCCCTGCCTGACTGTGATGGGGCCGCTGCTATAATTCATTCCTCAACACCCTGGCAAAAAACCTTTGCCCAAAGTCTTGTGCAGATCCTGAGGAAGAGACACCTCCTGTGCCCCTCTGTCTTCTATGTGTGTGACCTGTGCCATACTGAATACTGTACGTCAAATGGTGGCCCCCAAATAACAGGTCCACGTTCATCTGGAACCTGTGACTGTGACTGTGACCTTACTTGGAGAAAGGGCCTTGGCAGATGTTATTAGGTAAAGGGTCTCAAGATGAGGTCAACCTGGATGACCCAGGTGGGCCCTAAATCTGATGACCAGTGTCCTTGTAAGAGACTCACAGATAGACACAGGGAGGAGAGGAGACGCCGTGTGAAGATGGAAGCGGTGACTGGAGAGATGCAACCTCAAGCCAGGAGGCGCCTGGGGCCACCAGTAGCTGGAAGAGCCAGGAATGACCCTACGCTAGAGCCTGCAGAGGGAGTGCAGCCCTGCGACACCTGGATTTCAGACTTCTGGCCTCCGGAACCGGGGGAGAATGAACTCTGCTGTTGAAAGTCACCCAGTGTATGGTATTTTGCTATGGCAGCTACAGGACTCGCATACACTGCACAATGTAGGTGTCCCATTTCCCCTTCTAAAGACCCAAAGCCCAAAGCTGTGGGAAACCAGACAGATCCCCACCAGGGTTGGCAGTGGGGACACGGTGACCACTCCACCTGCGCCCCCCAGCTCTCCTCTTCGCAGCAATAACTCCACCATCTCAGACACCTGGCACTGTTGGCTGGTTGCCCGTCAGCGGCATCTCCGACTGGCCAGCCTGCCTGAGCTCTGAAGACACTGGCTTTGCAGCCTGAGCTTGCCATGGCCAACCGTCCAGCATTCACATCCCACCTCTCAGCTTAGGAAAATCCAAGCCTTGTGCCAAGGAAAATGAGACAGAATGTTGTGCAGCGTTAATGAGACCCTGGGCTTGGGCATCTCCGGGCTGCTGTCCCCAGGGAGGCACTTCCATTTAGCAGGGCACCCCGCCAGAGCCCCTACCCGGTCAGGAATTTCCCCCCTTTGAAGCCTGTGGACCTGTGCCAGTTTGGAACACGGGGATCCAGTTCCTTGCAGGAGAATAAAAGCAACTTGCAGACGGTAAATGCTGGCATAGATTCGGTTCTTTTTATTTTTGTCAACAAGGAGATTTGTTTTAATGGGAACCAGCAGAACCGAGGTTGCAGATTTTCCACTCCCGCAGGTCTCAGCAGCAGCAGCCTGGCTTCCCACCCCAGGCAGAACAGCTGAGAATGTGGGGGACAGTGAGGATGGAGGGAAGGAGTTGGGGAGGAGGCAGGGTGTCCCAGGGAGAAGGGACCTCAACACACCTGACGCCACCGTCCCCTCCGCAGCTCCCTCTCTGTGCACTCACCTCAGATAGGGGTGCTGACTCCCGTCCCACCATATAAGGGGGCGACATAAAGAACAGACGTGCTTCCTGTAAGCTGATCGTACAATGTGGGCAAGGGCCTCAGCCTCACTGTGCCTCAGTTTCCTCATCTGTAAAATGGGGAAACTCATTGGGTCATCATGAGGACCCTTGTAGCCCAGAACACAGAAAGCGCTCCATCCCACTTGCCAATATCAGTCGGGCCTCAGCCACACAGGGAGGCCTTGGCTGCATGTTTGTTTCTGAACTGGCCAGCATGCAAACATCAGATGCTCAGCAGCTGGGCACTGGGAGTAATTCCAGAGCTGGTAGCAGTCCCTTCCCCACTGTCCCACGGACAGGCCACCTGGACCACCCCTCTCCTTTACCCCTGGCAGCCCCTGGCAGTCTGTCCATCCACTTTCCAGATGTTAGGCGAGGTCCAGCAGGCTGGAGCCGGCTTGCACGGGCTCAGGACAGCCGACGGTGGTCATCTCCTCCCAATGCCACGTTCAGTGACATCATGTTGATGGCTTAAAACCGGCCATGGCAGGAATGTTACACCACAGAAATGGGCAAATGCCACAAACCAGAGTTTTATTTCTTGAAAAGTCAGTCACTAAACGCGTACCACTCCCCACAGGCTCCACCCTACACTGGTTCCTGACCTTGGTCTCTCTTCCTCGGGGTCAGGTGGTGGCCACCATCTTTCCCCGACACTGTGTAGTGCCGTGTCAGGCCCTGAGGGAGGCTGGGAAGCAGGACCTTCCCATTATCCATGCAAAAGTCCTGATTTCCTGTGGGGCGGCCATCTGCTCTCTTAAGAAGCTGCCTTTCCTCTGCAGCTGCCTTCAGACACTTGAAGGGCTGTCATGTGGAAAAGGAATCGTTCCATATGGCCTGGGAGGGGAAGGAGACAGGCCTGGGTGGACGCTTGGGGAGATGGTTTTCCTTCCACTCCGTGGTGTCTTAGGACCACAGAGACCCTGCCCAGGCCTGTTTTTCTTGGCCGAGGGCCCCTCAAAACTCAACTCGCTTTGAGAGCAGGGAGATGCTTTCACTGTGAATAAAGCCCCCTGTCTCTGTCACCCAGACACCCTCCAGGGAAGGCATGGGACACGCTCAGCTCTTGGCACAGGCCTGGCAAGAACGCAACATGTGCTGACCAACAGGCCCCACATTTGCCTCCCATCATGGAACCTCGAAGTGTGGGTGACCCTCAGAGGTGAGCTGGTACATGCCGGTCCTCTCCCGTGCCCCTCGGAGAACGCCCAGGAGGCCGTTTCCCCTCACAGGCCCTCGCAGAGGCTTGCCGAGCCCGGCGCTGTCTCCGGCCCTCCGTGGGGCCCGGGGCTGCAGCCCCAAATGGCCATGCTGTTGGCGTTCATTCAGACCCGTCACTGGACATCCTGGTTACAAAACATGCCATTTTGTTCTGTTTTGTTTTGTTTATTTTTTTAAAAAAATTAAAGCAATGCTAGATTGAAAAGTGGATTGACTAACAGTCTGTCTGGGGGCTGGGATCTTACTTGCCTGGAGGAGAATCTTGAGCTAGTCCGGGAGGAAGGATGGGCCTTACGCACTGGACACAAGGACCGCATCTGCTCGCTGTCTGCAGTTTGTACAACACTCCCAGTCACCTCATCTCTTCGTGCTTCGCAAGAAACCCATGAGGAGACTAAGGAAGGCACGTGGAAGTCAAGGGCACCCCAGTCATAGCCCCGCTGTGCGCAGCGAAGCCAGGCCGGAGCCCTGGGCTCCTGGCCACCCGCTCAGATGTTGTTCCCATGTAAACCAGTTACTTCCCAAACTCAGAAATAGCCATCTAGTGCAGAAAATAGTTCCCATGAATTGAGGGTCTGGTATCTGCCAAGCACTGTGTGCGCACTTGAGACACAAAACTGTATTTGATTCTTGCAGCAATCTGGGACGTGGGTGCCATCACCTCCACTACACAGATGCAGCCTGAAGCTCAGGGAGCGGAGGAGATGCCCAGGCTGGAGTCTGGACGACATCTTCCCAGCTCCACGGCTGCGCCTTCAGTCTCAGTCTTTACACCCTTACGTTTTCCTTGCTTGGGTAGCGAACCAGTTCTCTCTGTGCTGAGTCCACTTGTTGGCTTGATTTGGGGTCAGGGAAACCATACCGCTCATTAAGAAGGAAAGTGTAGGCTCACGTTCACACAGACAAGTAGGTGTGACTTGGAGAGGCCAGTGGGTCTATTCGAGAACATGTCAGCCGTGGAGGCTGGAGGACCTGGGGTCAACATGTTGCCTAATTCAGACAGCTGACCTACTGTCTCTCCTCCTCTCTGGGAGCAGACTCACTGTGCCCCATTCACCATACTGCTGCACCCTCCAGGCTGTGAGTCAATCGGCAGGAAAGTCTCAGTCACCCTCCGTGATGAGCAATCATGCTGGCCGGTGGGTGTCCAGAGGGACCAAGGCAGGTCCCTTCTATGCCAGGAGAGACTGCTTTCATGGCTGGACAATGGGAAGCCAACAGACAGACTTCACCCCATCCCACGGGCAGGGCTAGCTGGTGACTCAGGGGTATGGAGTCATGCAGAGGCTGGCTCAGTGGAGTGCAGGGCACAGGGACATGGAGTCAAGGTGGGTGACACACAAGCAGTATGAATGCCAGAGGGCAAGCTCGAGGGCATGGGCCTTTCTGAGGTGGTATGGTGGCTGTGGCAGGGCTCCCGTGTCAACAGGCCCCACGTGCGGCAATGCTGCAGGGGGTAGACCAGATGGCCAGTGTGTTTTTTCATCCCATTCTTCTCTATGGGGTTTGAAGAGGTTGTGTTTTGTTTTGTTTTGTTCACTTCTAAAGAAAGAATCTCTCTGAGAGAATTTGAATGCCCAAACATAAATTAGTGCTGAAGCAGACCATTCTTCCTGCATGGCAGTGAAAGTCTTAGTCTGACAGATGAACACACTGGTACGTAAATCTTGGTCCATCATGTGTCCTTGAGGTCGTCCTCTCTGAGCTTCAGCTTCCGCTTCACTGGGTCCTGGTGAGGATGAGGTGGGATAACTCACCTGTGCTCTGCAAGGCTCAGCTGTAAAACCTAGACCGGAAGTGAGGGTCAGGTCTGGGTTTCACAGCTGAGCCTTGCAGAGCCAGGTGATTCCGCTCAACTAACAGACACTCTGTCTAGATGAGGCCACTGAGGCCCAGCCCCTCGCCAAGCTCTATGGCTGGTGGAGAAACTGCCCCTTCATGGGGCTGCTGCTCCAGGATGTCTGTCATTCCCAGTGTCGTTGACCCCGAAAACTCTGTCCCTCCAAGGTCTGCACGTTTGCCTGGTAAAAGGGCCACAGACCCTCAACCCTTTGACCTCTCCAGCTACAGCTTGCTGTACTCTGGGCCTCAGCCTGGAAGAACCAGTGAGTTTGTAGTTAAGACCAGTGGCTCAGAAACACAGTCATGGTCACGGAGCTCATGTGCAAGCCCAGTCCTCAGCCCTCCGGGATGTCTTCATGGAAATAACTTTCAGATGCAGAGAGGACTGGTCAGGCAGCCAAGAACCCGCTTCTTGAAAATGAATCATGTCGAGTTGGCCTGAGCCAGGCCCTCAGTTTCTACATAGCTGATGCTTATTTCTGTCCATTCAGAGCTCACAAAACCAGCTCTGGATTCACTCGAGTTCTGGAAAATTCATCAGTGTGACCCAGAGGACGGCTCTGAGTTTGTGTCTGTGGGACCGTGTGGTTGCCATCACCGCTCTCCAGCCTGGACAGCCGGCCTGCCTCCCCCTTGTACGGCCCTGCCCCTCCTTCCACGGCTGGCCGACTGTCGCCAGGGAACTTTCCCCAGTTAACTTGAGCCCATGGTGGTCTCCAGTCCAAAGCCAGCCTCTTTCCCACAACCATATGCTGATTCCATATAATGTCAGATTGCTCAGGGTCCCCATTCAGTCCTCAGACTTTAAAGTGCACCAGCTGTGGGCCAGCTCTGGCGCTGGGCACTGCAGCCACAGAGTGGGACAGAGCACAGCCCCTGCCTTCAAGGAGCTCACATTTGGGGCAAGAGCACACTTGTCGGCAGCTTGCTACACGCTCCCCGAGATGCTCCGTTTTAGAAGCACGAACCAAGTGGCATGTACCCAAAGAGGCTAAGAGTAATGCTGCGGGGAGAAAAGGAGGGGGGATGGAGAGGGGGAGACGGAGGAAGGAGGGAAAGAGCGGGGGGGAAGGAAGGAGAGCGGGACGAAGGCAGGGAAGAGGTGGAGGGAACGACACCAGGACGGGGAGAGCAGGACAGAGGGCAGGGAGCGAGGGAGGGAGGGAAGGAGGAGGAGGAAGGGAGCTGCCGTGCACAATGAACGACCAGAAGGACCGAGGACGAGCACAAGTTCAAATTACAAAGTGGAGAAGAAACTTCAGGGACTCGCATGCGGGTCAGCATCTCGTGGAAAGGCCATGGAAGGCCGCGGCGGGCAGCGAGGCTGTTAATCACGGAGGGCCTGGTCTGCCATCGCCGGTGGGATTTTTGTCCCCCACTGTCCTTAACAGCAATTAAAAGCACGAGCCAGCTTCCTGTGCACCCCCAGGGGCGAGCACAGGGCCTGGCACATGGGTGCTCTGGGAGAGGCTCTACAAGGCTCGGGGCTCTCAGTCCTGTGCAGAGCCCCCCGGGCCCTGCTGCCAGCTGGTCCTGCTACACCCCGCACGCTCTTCTGATGCAGTCTGGCCAGATGAGTCACACGCAGGTGAGGATCGTTTTTCTTTCGAGCAGCTTCTCAGCCTCAGCACACTGACACCTGGGGCCGCATCACTCCCTGTCATGGGAGGGATTCTGTACCCTGCAGAATGTTTAGCAGCATCCCTGACCTCGGCTCACCAGATGTTGCCAGTATCCCCCCACCTTCCATTAAAAAAACCACCCCAGACATTGCCACCTGTCCCCTGGGAAGTAAAACCGCCCTCAGTTGAGGACCACTAATATCCATGGATTTGGGGGCTCCTAGGCTGGACTGCCCAGCAGGCCACAGGGTCTTTTTTGGGAGAGAGTGACCATCACTTCAACAGATGCTCATAGCGCTCACAACCTGAAAGTCCAGACCCTTGATCTGGAAACGTCAGAAATCTTCCCTGTGAAGGATGAGCCAGGACTCATTTCTGGCTTTGTGGGTCCTAAGGTCTCTGTCGCCTCTGCTCAGCCCTGTGACTGCAGGGTGCAAACAGCCACAGATAAGAAGATGGCAGGAAAGACTGTGTCCCTACAAAACTTTCTTTATGGAAACTGAAATTTGAATTTCATCTAATTTTTACATGTCATGAAATATTCTTTCTTTTTTCCAACCATTTAAAGATGGAAAACCCACCGTCAGCTCACAGATCTTACAGACAAAGGTGGCAGGTGGCTTTGGCTCGAGGCCATAGTCTGCTGCCCCCTGTCAGAGCCCAAGCCCCTCTTCCTGCAGATGGGCCAGCAGGTTTGTCCAGAGGCATGAGCCACAAGTGGCCTCCTTGGGACAACTGTGGCCCGCTGCCCTGTCCCACCTTGGATCCCACACCCTGACCCTGGGAGGAGGTCATCCCAGGCGGCTTCTGTCCCGGGACTCACTTCAAGCCCAGTTCTCCCCTGGCAAGGGCAGGAGCGAAGGGACATAACTGACGTTAACAGAAAAGAGGTGGATCTATTAGTGCCCCTGTCAATCCCGCTCTGCTAGAAAAGCCATCAGAATGTGACAGCAGGGTCAGGAAAATCTGCGGGCAGGTGGCTGTCAGAACCCAGGCCATGGAGAGATAATTCCACTGCCGGGGACAAGGGGATGTACCAGGGCCCGTCTCAGCAGCGGCGCTGTCCTGGCCTGACGCACAGCCTTGTCAAGACACCCTCAGCCCGACAGGATTCCTCCCTCCAGGGACCAGGCTGTCCTATTCATAGCCTGTACCTTCTCAAGGTGGCAATTTCATGCCTGTCCATAAATCTCTCCTTCCAAACTGGTACTTGTAGGTCCGTGGAGAGAGTGCCAAGGACCAAAATTGCTGGGCTTCCCAGCTGGGGCTGCTGAGGCCGCGGAGCAATTAGGATCCCAGCAAGGCTGTGGCCTGGGCTTTGTCAGCGGGTAGGACACGTTGGCTGTGGGCGAGGCGGAGCCCTGAGGTCGTGTGGGCAGGCGGGGTGTGGCCAGCCTCAGAGAGGATGGGGAGGCGGCCCTCGCAGTCTCAACTGGACATACCCCCGGCCACTGGTAGGGACCCGAGTCAAGGACAAACGTCCTGACAGAGCCCCACCGTGTGCCTCTTGCTGGGCAAGGACCAAACGTGCCACCGTTTTGTGGGCAGTGAAGTACGGACGTGCAACCACCCCCAGCCTGAAATGCACAAAGGGCAGCTCTGGAGCCTTCCGGCCACAGTGGCCACACAGACACCGGGCCTCCTACCAAGGATCTCCCTGTCAATCTAGAAAGCTGGACAGGCCGCGAGGATGCTGCCAGCTCACCCCACGCATGGGGGGTGCAGACAGAGAACACAGCCAGGAGGCAGGTGTCAGCATGGCCCAAGCCAGAAGTCTGGCCTGGCACCTCCCTGGCATGTCGGTCAGCTGCTGCAGGCCCTATCTTCCTCGCCCATAAAAGGCGGATTGGAGTAGATGGTTGTGGGTTTCACACCGCATTGCCAGCCCCCTGTCCCGCACCTGATCCTTCTCCAGCCTGACCCTGCACATTGGAAGCTGACAGCCCAGGGGCAGGAACGGGGCTTTGGCTACAGGCAGCTCTGGGTTCAAGTCCTTCCTGAGCCTGCACGTGAGGTGGCCCCAGTCCTCAGGAGAGGCAGTCAAGGCCACACAAGATGGTGGCATCTGGTCACCTGCTGAGCAGGCCCGGGCCACCTCTCCCTGGCTCAGCCTCCTCTTGGCCCCTCTTCCCTCCCCCAGGAAGAACCAGACCCATGTCTGGTCTTCATAAAGCAGTGCTTTTTCTAATCCTGCAGAGGTCAGGGGCGGAGAGCCCAGGGTGATAGTCTATCTTTCCAGATGACATTCCCCACACACCAAAGGCTGCAGCAGGAAGCTGCTCTGCACACTGAGGGGGACCCTCGTCTGGGAGATACTGAGGGAGACCACCCAGAGACCTTGCACAGGCTGGGGGGACTCAGGATGTTGTCATGTTCTGCCCAAGCGAATGGCTTCTTCTATGAATAGAAACAGTTGCCACAAAGGGGCATGAGGCAAGGCGTGAGCTGTCACCTCCATGTCCCTCCAGGGCCCTCAGCCTGGCACTCACGTCCGCGTCTTCTCTGGCACTGATCCTGCCTGTCACAGCCCCTGCCTTCATCTTCATGGGCATTGACTGAGTTACTGCAATTTGCTGGGTATTGTCACACGCCCTGGGGATTCCACAGGAACACGGTACAGCCCTCCCCCAGCCCCCCACCCCCACCGTGAGGAGCCGCCTGTCTGGCTGAGGACAGAAGCATGGGAACAGCGCATTAGCATCTTCCAGGGACGGGCAGGGCACCCGTGGGAACAGGGGCCTCTGCCACAGGTAGGCTGGGTTTGAACCCACCCCTGCCACCAACTTCTGACCAATCACGGTCCTGTCACCACATCCGTAGAATGCGGGTGGAAAGAACAGCCACTCCACAGGGCCAGGCACTGAACCAAACCATAGCTAGAGAGCAGGTTCAACCCAGCCTGGGGTAAACACCTGCCACAGAGGAGCGGCGGTGGTGGCAGCGTGGGAGCCGGGGCAGAGGAGCCAGGCTCTCAGCCCCACAGCACACTTGCCCTGCTCCCCCCAGGACCCCTGCCTCCTCCACAGCACAGCCTTCTGCATATTTTTTCTTCCCCACATCCTTCTCCAGGAAGCTGGAGAGTCCTTCCAGGACCCAGAACTCACACCCCAAAACCCCATCTGACCCCGACTTCCATCTGCAAAGGAACTGGGGTCCTCCCCCTCTGCTGGGTTTCCCCAAGCTCTCATTCTGAACAGGATGGGCAAAGGGCCTGGTCCTTGCATGGGAATCAGGTGGCCTCACATCCACCCTGGTCACCAGGGAGGGCACCTGCAGACGAGGCACGTCCCAGAGTCCTGCAGAAGGGAAGCGAAGGAGCCTCAGGACAAGCAAATGCTGATGGATCTTAGGAAACGGAAAACATCAAATCCTCTCTCTGGCAAGAGAGCCAAGAGAGGGACTGGAGGAAGCCAAGGCGGTTCTGGAGCTGGCGCTTCAGGCCCCAGAGCAGATGGTCTGAGCGTCAGGCATGGGAGCCAGCGCCCGGTGTCCCCGTGAGTGGAAATCCACATGTGCAGCCTGCAGGGAGCTCGTGAAGGTGACCGGGTCTGAAGTTGGAAAGTGGAACAGGGTATGTTCAGAGCAACTCAGGCCAAGGGCAGCCCTGTGGGTGCCTGACTTTGATCCCAAGATCCGATGACCAGGAGCTGGAGGTGAGCCCTCCGGAGGAAAGGAGGCCCAGCAGGCCAGCTGCGGACGGGGCCTGGACTTCAGAAGGCAGGAAACCTGTGGAAGGAAAGGGTTTGGGACTCACACTCAGGGTGGAAGGGGATGATGATTCTGCCAGGGGGTTGCATAAGAAGGAGCACTAGTCTTAGCAACCAGGAGGCTTTGTCCACGGTACCAAGGCGGCCCGGCACTAAGGGCAGGTAAGGTCGCCAAAGGCTCGGGGAAGGTGGCTGCAGGGCCGGTGGACTCAGTGGCTCTGCGGCACCTCAACGGCCAGGCTCTTTCTGTTTCTCCTTCCTCTACACAGCCACACGACGGCCCCAGGCATCACATCCTGCACCCCATGTCCTGAGGCAGAAGGTCTTTCTTATCTTTGAAGATTCTTTCAAGAGCTAAGGACCTTTTCCAGAAAAACCCCTCCACTCCCATCCCAGAAGAGTTCCCCTCAGAACTGCTACAGTGCGCCACTTGGGAGC
>NW_007727118.1:484824-485881 GCF_000696425.1 Galeopterus variegatus | reverse complement strand
GTACGGGCGCAACACTGAGGGTTGCGATCCATTGCCGGACACGAAAAAAGACAAAAAAGAAGAAGAAAAAAAAAAAAAAAAAGAGTTCCCCTCAGAGCCTTCCCATACCATTTACAGAGAAAAACCTAATCTCCATGATGGTGTGAAGGGAGGACAAGCCCCCTTGCTGGGGCCAGGAGTGGGGTCACTGTGTGGGAAGATGCTCAGGCACCCACTGAGGGGTGGTGGTCTGGACCCTGAGATACTTCACTCAGGCCAGCTTGACCTTGCCCTGCCCCACATGCAAGCCGTGCTCCTGCATCCTCCCAGCTCAGCCTTCCCCATCCCAGAGAAGGCGTGGGGTGCTGCAGGAATCCACTGGGTGCCCTGATGTGAGCAGCCAGAGAGTGAGAGTACCAATGACCCACCCGTGACACTTTGGCCAGCAGGAGCAGGAGATGCTGGGCAAACTCTCCCCTTTCTCCCCCTGGAGTGACTATCCCAGGACCAGGTGGGAGGCTTGACTTGCCAGACCAGTCTCATTTGAGACCTACCTCGCCCCCATCCCTCCTCTCTCCTCCAGGGGTGGCACCCCAAATAAAGTTGTAGCACATAGGCCTTGGCCTCAGGCTATGTTGGCCACATGCTCTGAGCACATTGGTGGCACCAAAAAAGGTTAGCTCTGAAGCCAACCAGCCAACAAGAAAGAGAAATCTGGGTAGGCAACTGACAGTATCTGCTAAAGCAATGTGTTTTCATAAGTTTGAAATATACCAAATGGAAAGAAAGCAGAGGGAAAATCTTGGGCAAGCAATACTTTAAGAAAAAAAGAAAAAACTCTAGGCCAAGATGGTTTTATGAGAGAGGTCTTTTATATATTCCAGAATTATTATTAGAATTCTATGATACAAGAAGTCTTTGTTCCCAGGCTATAGAAATGCTCCCAGGTCACAAAAGGAGTGGAAAGGACTCAGTTCATTTGATGGAACTGCACAAACCTGACATCAAAATCAAACAGAGGGGGCCGGCCCGGTGGCGCACTGCTACAGTGCGCCGCTTGGGAGCGCGGCGGCGCTCC
>NW_007727118.1:481877-484078 GCF_000696425.1 Galeopterus variegatus | reverse complement strand
GAAAAAAGACAAAAAAAAAAAATCGAACAGAGGGAAGATAAAAGCTAACGTGTGAGCACCACTGTGGGCCAGACGTTGCTGGAAGCATCTTATGTGTTGAACGGTATGAGTACCATTATCACCCAGCTTACGTAAGAGAAACTGAGGCACAGAAAGGTTAACTTTTATGCCTAAATTCACACACTAGTAAATAGCAAGAGCCCGTGGTCTTAATCTCTGCAAAGCACTGCCTCATAGCACCCAGGCTCACTTTTGAATTTAGATGGAAAGGCCCAAATAAAAAGGGAAGGAAATCAAATTAGTAGCGTGCTTAGTGATCGGCACACTAGAGCCAAGTAGCGTTCCCTCGGGGATGTGAGGAGGTTGTGATCTTTATAAATTAGAAAAGTTTTCATTTAATACTGGGTTAATGAAAATTATATTTATTAAATATTGTCACGTGTAATAAAAAACTACAACGAAGAAGCACATTGTCACCCCGTCCTCGGTGCCTGTCCCCAGTCCCGTCTGCGCTCTTCCTCCCTGAGAGGTAACCATGCCCCTGAAATTAATGTTCACCATCCCCATGTCTTCCGTGCAGTTTTACATGCTACATGCTTAGATTTGGAAATCTATATGAATGAATTTCTTACTCTGAGAATTTCTCCTCGCCTTTTTTGCCCAGTATTTTATTTTTGAGGTTCTCCTATCCTGTTGAAGGCAGCTCTGATTCACCCGTCTTCGCACTTACAGAGTAGGCCATTATGTGAATACAAACCCATTTCTGTGTCCATCCCCCTGTCAGTGGGCATTTGGGGGATCTTCCTAGTTTTGTCACTGAACGCGGTGCTGCCGTGAACACTGCGCGTGCATTCTGGCTTCCTGCTCACCTTACACGACAACGTCCAACCGCTCTCCAAAGCAGCTGGATCAATTCGTATTCCGTGCAGCAACTATCCTGGCTGTTTCACACCCTCGACAAACTTGATATTTTTATGATTTTTACCAATGTGTTATGTGTGAAACATGTCATAGTTTGGATTTAGTTTGCCTGCCCTTATTATTAGTGACGTTGACTGTCTTCTGGTATTGACCATTCAGCTTTCCTGTTTTTTGAAGAGCAGTCTCAACTCTTCGGACCATTTTTCTATAAACATTTTGTCTTTTTATTGATTTATAGAAACTCTTTAAATTTGGGGCCCTAACACCTTTTTGGTTATATGGGTTACAAATACAGTTTTTTAGTTTGGAGGCTTGTTTCTTCACTCCCCTTGTGTTCTGTTTAATGAAGAAAAGTTCTGAATTTTAATGCAAGAAGAGAAATTTATCTTTCCCCTTATGGTATTCACTACTTTTGTCTGGTTTAAGAAACCCTTCCCTACCCTGAAGTTATAAATACATTTTTCTACATTATCTTCTAAGAGTTGTATAATTTTGCCTTTCAATTTAGATCTTTGATCAACCTGTAATTGATTTTTGTAAACAGGGTGAGGTGTAGGGGTCCAATTTTTTCACGTATTTATGTGTTCGTTTGTTTTGGTATGAACAGCCCATCACCCCTGAACAATTTATTTCAAGGTCTGTTCTTTCCTCTCTGATCTGCAGCACCGTCTCCACCACAAATCAAGTTGCCAAATGCTTACAGTTCTATCTGTGAGGTCTCCGTTCTGTTCCGTTCGTCATTTTGCTTATTTCTGCAACATTACACTTGGTTCCTTTGGTTTTATAATAATTCTCGCAATCCGGAAAGTCCAATTCTCCCACAGTGTTGCTCATTTTCAGGAGTATCTTGTTATTTATAATTCCTTGATCTTCTATATAAATATTCAAATACGAAGCATTTCAAGTTGCACACACATGCTTGCATACATACATATGCGAGCACACACACGCATGCATGCACATGCGCGTAAATGTGTGCACACATACACACATGCACACGCACACACATGCAAACACACATGCACACATGCACACATACACACATGCACACGCACACATGCACACATACACACATGCACACGCACACACACACATGCATGTATACACACACTTGGAAGTTTTACTGGTATTCCATTGGTCAGTAGATGAATTTGGGAAGAATTATTCTCAAAGATGTTCTCTCTCCATTTATTTAGATTTTTTTTCTCTCAATAAAATTTACAATTTTCTCCATAAAAGATCTTTTACATATTTTATTAATTTCTAAATGTTTTTTTTTT
>NW_007727118.1:477518-481321 GCF_000696425.1 Galeopterus variegatus | reverse complement strand
GGCGGGAGCGCCGCCACACTCCCAAGCAGTGCACTCTCCAGTGTGCCACCGGGCCGGCCCTAATTTCTAAATGTTTTAAATGTTATTATTAGTGGTAACTTTCCACAGTATTTTTATTAAAGTATAATTAAAGAGTGTAAAGTGAAAAATCTTGAGTGCACATCTCAAAGCATTATCCAGGTGTTTGCACCACATGACACCAGGCAGGTCAAATACGTCACATTCCCATCACTCCAGAAGGTCCAACTCTGCCCTTTCCAGTCGACACCCACCCACACAGGTAACCACTACCGTCAGCTTGATCACTGCAGATCAGTCTTGCCTATTCTTGAATTCCAAATAAATGAAAACATGCGGTACCTACTCTTTTGTGTCTGACTTCTTTTGCTCAGGATGGTGTTTTGAGATCCATTCTTTTTTATTGCTGTGAAGTATTCTGTTTATGAATATACCATAATTTGCTTATCCATTCCTTTTTTGGTAGACATTTGTGTTGTTTCCAGTTTGGGACTACTATGAATAAAGCTTCTATAAGTTTTATTGCACATTGTATGTGTGTGTATTTATATATTCATTTCTCTCGGATTGTATCTAGGAGTAATTTCTGGGTCTTTGTAGGTTTTAGCTGTTCTGGTGGGTGTGTGTTCACGTGTCTTTATGATTTACATTTGCATTTCTCTGATGATCTAATGGTGTTGAGCACAATTTCATGTGCTTATTGGCTATTCAATATCTTTTATTATTAAGTTTTATTAATTATTTATCCATTTTTAAACCTTGGCTTTTAAAATTTTTATTAATCAGGTATAGGAATTCTTTTGTGTGTGTGTGTGTGTGACCGGTAAGGGGATCATAACCCTTGGCTTGGTGTCACCAGCACCGCGCTCAGCCAGTGAGTGCACCAGCCATCCAGGTATAGGAATTCTTTATATATTCTATTCCAAATTCTTTGTAGATATTTTTTCCTAATCTCTCAGTTTCTTTCACTTTCTGAACAGTGTTTTATGAACAGCAGAAACTTTAAATTTTTATTAAATCCAACATACCAGTTATTACTTTTACGATTAGTGCCTTTTGTGTCTTGTTTAAGCAAACTTTTCCTACCCCAAGGCCATGAAGATATTCTCTGATATTACCTTTTAGAGACTTTATAGTTTTACCTTTCACATTTAGGTTTATGGTCCATATTGCTGTGGTTCGAATTGTATCCCCAAAGTTCATATATTAGAGGTTTAATTCCCACTGTTAACTGTTGAGGGTGGGAAATCTTATTACGGTAATTGAAAGGTGGGGCCTTGAAGAAGTGATTAGATTATAGGACCACGCTGCAGTGAATGGATTAGAAATGGTGTCCATGGGCGTGGTTCTGAGGGCTTTAAAAAAGAGATCGCACCGGGAGCTCTCTCTGCTCCAGCATTTTCTGCCATGTGAGACCCCTGGGTCACCGTTGCCACAGCGAAGGCCTTCACCAGCTGTGTTTCCTGGACTTTGGACTTCCCCACCCCTGAAACTATAAGAAATAAATTTTTTCTTTATAAATCACCCAGTTTCAGGTATTTTGCTATAAGCAACAGAAATGAACTAATATACGTATTAAATTAATTTTTGTTTGTGTGGTGAAGTCTGAGGATAGAGTATATTTTTATATATCAATATCCAGTTGTTTCAACACCACTTATTGAGAAGACTCTCATTTCCACCTCTGAATTCAACTGATGCCTTTGTAAGAGTCCATTTCCAGATTCTCTGTTTTATTTTTTTTTTATCAATATGTCTATTTTTACATCAAAACCACACTGTCCTAAGGACTTTAGTTTTCTAACAAGAAATGAAAATTCATGTGTAAATTCTCCAACGTTTTCTTCTTCTACAAAAGTGTTTTGGCCACTTATTCGAGGCCCTTTGCATTTCCACATAAGTATTAGAATCAACTTATACATTTTTATAAAAATCCTCTTGTTAACCTATTTTCCTCCTATGGCAGCTTTTCAGTTAAATGGATACTTTAGAAATTACAATATAAATCCTTGTTTTCTTACAGCCTTTTAGGCACACCATTGTCAAAATACTAAAGATCACAGATAAATTCCTAAAAACAGCCAGGTGCCCAGGAGTAGTGGCATATTATCTCCAAAGGATCAAGAGTAGGTACAAAGGCTGATGTTTCAACAAAACTATGGAAACCAAAAGACAATGGAATGACATCTTTAGCATGCTTAAAGAAAAAAGAGCACCAATGCAGAATTCAATGGCCAGTGAAAATTGCTTTTGTAAATTGAGATGAAATAAAGATGTTTTCATATGATAAAAAGAAAACGTAAAGAACTTGTCACCAACATACATGTAGTATAAGACATAGTGAAGGGAGTCCTTCAACCTAAAATCACAGAACTGTCAGAAGAAATGAAGAGGTCCTTAAGAGGTGAAAAGCTGGGTAAATAGCGATGAATATTAATTATTTAAGACAACATCAATCGTAATGTCTTCTTCACACCGCATGAAGGTAAAAGCAAACTATACGGCAGTAGCACAAAGGGCANCATAGTGAAGGGAGTCCTTCAACCTAAAATCACAGAACTGTCAGAAGAAATGAAGAGGTCCCTAAGAGGTGAAAAGCTGGGTAAATAGCGATGAATATTAATTATTTAAGACAACATCAATCGCAATGTCTTCTTCACACCGCATGAAGGTAAAAGCAAACTATACGGCAGTAGCACAAAGGGCATTAGGGTTGAAATGGCGTGAAATCTATGGAAAGCTTTCCATTTTGGTGGAGATGATCCTAGCAAAGGTTTTCTTCAAGGGTATTTATCTGATGGTGATCTGGCTATGTGATTTTTTGGTTAGTTTGTACTCGGTCTGCTAACTTTCATTCTTTACTTCCAACCTCTCTGTATCTTCATGTTTTAGATAAATCTCTTTTAAACAGCTTATAATTGGATTTTTAAATATGTTTGCCAATTTTTGTCTTTTAATAAGGTTTTAGTCCATTTGCATACATTTTAGTCACTGATATGTGGGTTTATTTCCATCATCTAATTTATCTTGCCTCTTTTGT
Source organism: Galeopterus variegatus (assembly GCF_000696425.1). NCBI lineage: Eukaryota > Metazoa > Chordata > Mammalia > Dermoptera > Cynocephalidae > Galeopterus > Galeopterus variegatus. The sequence goes on along the minus strand of NW_007727118.1, from coordinate 478,263 downwards.
TTTGTTTTTTGTTTTTTCTTCTGTTTCCTTTGAATTGACTTAACTTTTTAAATTGCAGTCCCTCACCCTCCTTTTTTGGGGGGGGGTGCAGCTGGCCAGTACAGGGATGGAACCCTGGTCCCTGGTGGTGTCATCAGCACCACACACTAACCAACTGAGCTAACTAGCCAGCGCCTCCAGCTTTCCCCTTTATAGTCACACACACTACTTCCACTACTTTAATGGCTGCCTTAGACATTTTAACAGGTGGACTTATCAAAATTCAAGGTCAATTAATATATCTACCCTACTCCTAAACAATGAGGGTTTGAAACACTTTAACTCAAACCATTCACTCCTGACTTTTATGTTATTGTAATTTTTAAAAATCTATAAGGCAGTTTTACAGTTTCGCACAGTTGGTGACTAATTACAGTTGCTCACAGATGTACTGCTTTCTTTTGTCATCCTTTTTTCTTGCATCTTATCTCCCACCTAAGATTACCTTTATTCTTTGTGACATATGAGGGTACTTCAAAAAGTTCATGAAAAAATAGAATTAAAAGATAATATGAATCTTTTCATGAGCTTTTGAGGTACCATCATACATGCTCTAGAATTTTTTTTTAGGGAAGATTTGTTGGTAGAGACAGTTTTGTTTGTCTAAATGTGTTTTTATTTTGTCCCTATTCTTGAAAGATATTTACTTTGGGTATGCACATTCAAGGTAGACTTTTTTTTTTTTTTTTTTTTTTTTTTTTTTTTC
>NW_007727118.1:474104-475953 GCF_000696425.1 Galeopterus variegatus | reverse complement strand
TTTTTTATTCTTTTAACCATGGTAAGCATACTTATATTCTTGTCTAATACTTTCAATATGTGAAGTCTTGAGTTTCAGATTCTTCCAGTTGTTTTATTTTGTTTCTTGCTTTTCATTTGGGTCTTTTTGATGGAGCCCTGTTTGCTTGTGTGTAATGTGATTTTGACTGTGAATTCAAATTTTGTGAAATGGATTTATTTGGCGGAAATTCTTTGAGGTCTAATTTTAAGTTCAGTTTTTCCAGAGGATTATACTCACTTCTTTANGCTTGTGTGTAATGTGATTTTGACTGTGAATTCAAATTTTGTGAAATGGATTTATTTGGCGGAAATTCTTTGAGGTCTAATTTTAAGTTCAGTTTTTCCAGAGGATTATACTCACTTCTTTAGAATACCTCTAAGTGCTACCAACCCATGACCACTTAAAACTAAATTTTCAAACTGAGGCTCCTTAGACCACATAAGTAGTGTGGACTTGGACTGCAAACCATGTGAGGGCTGGCTTGTGGTTATGAATTCCAGGGGGAATTTTTTTCTCCATCTGTGTCAAATTCTTCATAGATGTTTTTCTTGACTGCCACAACTAATGTTGAGGGTATGTCTAATTCATCTCACATTGATGTGAGTCCTTTGGAACTGCAGCAGTAGGCTCCTATTAGAATCTCCACATTGGGCAGGTCTTGGCCTTTTACTGTTTCCTGCACCATGGAGGTCACAAACACAGAAGCCAACATCCAACTGAGGTTGTCATGCAAAGACCTGTTCTGATATGTGGGTTATTTATTATAAGCTATCCAATTTATAGTATTTTGTTAAAGCAGACCAAAAGGACTAAGACAGAAAGTTAGTCCTAAGAATTGGGGGTGCTGCTATAACAAATACCTAAAAATGTGGAAGCATGTTTAAAACTGGATAATGGGTAGAGGCTGAAAGAGTTTTGAGTTGCATGCTAGAAAAAGCGTACATTACTGTGAACAGACAGGGGTGATTCTGGTGAGGGTTCAGAAGGAGAGGAGGAGAAATNCTAAGAATTGGGGGTGCTGCTATAACAAATACCTAAAAATGTGGAAGCATGTTTAAAACTGAATAATGGGTAGAGGCTGAAAGAGTTTTGAGTTGCATGCTAGAAAAAGCGCACATTACTGTGAACAGACAGGGGTGATTCTGGTGAGGGTTCAGAAGGAGAGGAGGAGAAATGTAGAGAAGGTCTCAATCTTCTTAGTGAATGTCTAAATGGCCATGAACAGATTGTTGGTAGAAATATGGACAGTAGAGGCCACTATTATGAGGTCTCAGATGGAAATGAGGATCGTGTTATTGGAAACTGGAGGAAAGGTGATCCTTGTTACAAAGTAGTGAAGAAATTGAATTAATTGTATCTGGGTGTTTTGTGAAAGGTAAAACTTGCCAGCAATGAAATAGGACATTTGGTTGAAGAAATTTCTAGGCAAAGTGTTGAAAATGTAGCTTGGCTTCTCTTGAATGCTTATAGTAAAATGAAAGAAAAGAGAAATGATTTAAAGATGGAATTTTTAATCAAAAGGAAAACAACACTTAAAGATTGGAAAAATTCTTAGCCTATCCTAATTAAAAGGAATGAGGAAGTGTGCTTGGAAGACAACACCAATGGTGTGGCCAAACAACCACCTGAAAAAGAGATTATTCAGCCATCTAAACTGAAGCCTGTAGCCATTGTCCAAGACAATGGAAGGGTGACATTAGAGGCATTTCAGAGATTCTCGGGACTTCCCTTCCTGTTGCATACCCAAAGTGCCAGAGCCCTGGGGAAAAGATGACTTAAAAGACGGAGCCATGGGCACCCACAAGATCTTGCACTTGCTGCACAATGC
>NW_007727118.1:466356-473825 GCF_000696425.1 Galeopterus variegatus | reverse complement strand
ATTGTACCTTGAGTCCCACTCATCTTGAGGACTATTTAGCTGCAGGGAAAATGCCCTACAACATAACAGAGTTATGACAAAACAGAGTTCCAACTGCAGGATGATGCAATTGATCCATTCGGCCAGCACTTATTGTGTGTCATGCTGTGTGCCAAGCACAAAGGACCCCAATTTAGTGTGTGTGAGTGTGAGTTGTGTGTGTATGAGTGAGAGAGAAAGAGAGAGAGAGAGAGAGGAGAAAGGTCGGGTTTCAGAATGAGACTGAAATGAGCGTGCATGAATGGAATTTAAGCCCCATGACAAGGGCTGAGCCTATGGCGCACTCGGGAGAGTGTGGTGCTGGGAGCGCAGCAGCGCTCCTGCCACGGGTTCGGATCCTATACAGGGATGGCCGGTGCGCTCACAGCACTCACTGGCTGAGCGCGGTGCGGCCGGTCTCAAAAAGGACAAAAATAAATAAATAAATAAATAATAAAAAAAAATAAACCCCACGACAAGCCCTTTTCAAATTCTAGCTCCTAGGAACAATGTAGCCCTGGACAGTTGACCCAACCACGTTCGGCAACGCATGTCTTTGGTGAGACGGGAGTGGTGAGAAGCCCCCTCAGAGGGCTGCCACGCAGGGGACCCTCATAAAATGCTGATGTTCAGAAGGGCTTGGGGGAAGCCCAGGAGGAGAGTCACGAGGCAAAGGAGTCCTTGCATTTCCTCTGAAAATTCTGCCCATCCTCCCCCCCCTCAGTCTTTCTCTCATGCATTCATTCATCAAACACGTATCTAGTGCCCGCTGAGTCCCGGAGCTACATTAGGCCTGTAAACATGAACATGGCTCAGAGACTGACCTCGAGAACACTGCCTGGGGATACAGCCACTTTCATCACCCAGGGCTGCCCATCTGCTCCCACCCAGCTGAGCCTGCCCCCCTCTGCCGCCATGCACCCAGCAACATCCCAGCCGTGTTCACATTCCCACGGGGCCCTTCCTACCCATCACATCCCTCTTCGTGACAATGCCCGCTGGCCCGTCGGCCCATGGCCCTCTGCGTTTAGGAACAGAAAGCTGGCCCATTGTGGTCTTCACAATAGCTGCCTTGTTGCTCCCTTGGCCGCTCCGAGGCCCGAGGAGACCCCTGCCTCTCTGTGGCCCTATCTCTCATTGCTCCGCTCCAGGCCGGGGCAAGGCTCCCACCCCCACCATGACCATCCCGCACACCAGATAAAAGGCACAGGAGAAAACAACATGTCTTCATTGTCATAGAGAACTCAAACAGCAATTAACTGGACGAGAGATGCTCGTCCCTCCACCAGCTCTACTAGATCTGGAGCTGACATCACAGGCCCTCACAAGGGGCTGCCTTGTTGGGGAGCCTGGCAGTGTTGTGGGCAGCGCGGGAGAGGGTAGAGCCCCATCTGTGCTCTGCTCAGTGTCTCCTTTCTCTGGAAGAAAAGGACAGTAATGGGAAGGAGAGAGAAGCCACGGTCTTTGACAGTAAATGGTGACATTACAGGCTGAGCGGTCTGCTGGGTTCACATCATCACTGGGCTTGTCCAATAAAATCAATCTAAGCGAATTTAAACAGAGCCAGCTCAAAGCCGGGAGTCACTCTGGCTGCTTGCCGTCACTTCCTCCCGATAAGGAGCGTGCTTCATGCAGGAAGAATGTGGTACGTGCCTTCCCAGTCCCTTCTCCAGGCCGCCACCAAAGGTAGGAGCTGCGGGACCTCTCGGAAGCACAGACAGACGCCTCAGCTCTCAGTTTTCAGAAATTCCACAAGTCGGTCTGGGACATGAATCATGTTGAGGGTTTGGAAAAAGTTGCAGAGTCAAAGCCGACTGAGGTTTGGGGCCCACCCCAGATGTGGTGACGAGGGAGTGGAGGGGGTGATGTTCCAGAGGCTGGCCAGGCCGCTTCCCTATCTGCACTATCTGGGAGCTGGGGGTGGGGACTGTCCAGCTCAGGACAGGACTTAGTCACAGGAATTCAACGTTCCCAGAAATCTGGACTCATCTGGTTAACATCTCAGCCACTGACTCTCGGATCTACAATCCTTTAAGGAGCCTCAAACTATTGCTAGGGGTGTCCCCAAATCTCCAGAATAAACTTGATCACAAGCAAGCACACAAAACGCTGCCATGAATTATCACACACAACATTCAGAATGCTGGTGAGACCGGGACAGGAGAGATGGAAGAGTCATGTTACCAAATAGCCAAAGGATGTCCCAATCATCTGGAGACAGAGTAAGGTAGCCTGCAAGAGACAGAAGCTCTTTCTTTCCTCTTATAAACAGAGAAACTGAGGCCCGGACAGGGAAAAGGATGCGCCCTCCTCAAGGCACAGAGTACTGAACAACATAAACCATGTGACCCACATCGACTCTAGAAATTTCTATGACTAGGTTTACTCCTGCATGATCTTCAGAAGACATATATGCACTTTTCAATTTTCTAACCAAATTTGCAAGAATTCACATGGAACTAATTCGTCACTGCCCCCCTCACCCCACGACCTCCCCTCTGTAAGTCTCACGGCTCACACTCCTGCGCAGCTGGAGTGCGCTCTTCGGGGATGTTTCCAGAGGGGCTCGCCACCTTTAGGAGGATCACACACGAGGACCACTCACTGGGCACAGAGTCTGGGGTCACCACCTTTATCCTTCAGGTTCGCTGGGATGTTGCTTCCATTGGCATTTCATGCTGCGGAGAGATCCTGAGACTAACTTGCTTTCTGCTCCTTTGTAAAGAAATGTTTCCCCCACCCCATGAGGACATGAACCAAAAGAAAGGGGGTGCGGCATTTCCCATAGGAAGTGAACAGCAGCTCGGCCCAGATCCCCTTAGCTTCCCGGGTCCTGCTTGGGTCAGAAAACCTACACTGTGACTTTGTCCTGTCACTCATTGGGTTTGTGACCTTGAGTATCTGCTTCCCTTTTCTAGGCCGGGCTCCACTCATTTCTAAAAGGAGAAAATATTTCCATCCTGTATTGGTTAGCACAGGCTTGGTTATGTGGGAGCAAACATCCCCAGCATCTCAGTGGTCTAAAACAGCGAGGAAGTGTGCCCACTCCAGGCACACGCACCTCCCGACAGCCCCACCCAGCGATGCGCCGCTGGAGGACTCACACCTGTTGCCATGGCAGGGAAACGGCGGCGTCCATCTCTCTCAGTGCCCCGGCTCAGAAGTGAGAAGCGTCACTCCTTTTGCTAGAGCAAGTCGCATGGCCACGCTCCGCATCACAGGAGAGGAAGTGCCACCCTGGTGCCCGGAAGTTGAGGGAGCCAGACACAGGTGAGTGGCAGGAGTGGGCACCAGACTCCCAGCCGGGGCTGGCGCGAAGGGCAGGGAGACATGAGCTCACCAGGAGCGTGCAAGTGACAGCCAGTACCTTGCGCTGGTGACTGTGCCCTGGGTGCCCAGGGTATCACAGATGGTAAAATTTGGGGGAAGCTAGAAAAGCCCGTGTGATGGGTGAGAGTCTCTTTCCTCCAGGAGTCCCAGGTAGAGCGGGCACGGTGCGATGGTGCCTGAAGGTGGCTGGGGGCAGCGTACCCGCCCAGAGGCCCCACCGGGCCCGGCGAAGCGGAAACACCCCTCCTGTTTGCTTCTCGATCGCCCGCGTGGGCTCTCGCTCCCCTCTCCCTCACTCAGTATAGTCTGGACCTTACCGTACTGGGAACCATAATGCACGCTCCCTTAAAAAGGAAGAATGTTACAACCTGGCAAGAACAGGGTTGTCTAGTTTTCTAAATCCCTGGTCCCTTTTGATCTTTAAGAAGCTACCTGGTTTTATCTGAAGCTCAGGATGTAACAGAACTCAGGTGGGAGAGTTTGGTTTCCAGGACAAAGCCCCATGGAATAGGACGTGGCATCTCCAGCCAACCCCGTCCAAGGCGGCTGAGACTTGATCCCCGTATTCTGTCTCTTCTCTGTGTCTGTGTCAGTGCGCGTCTCTCTCTCTGTCTCAATGCCTCTCTTTTCTTCTGTCTTCCTCTCTCTCTCTCTCCACCATCCTGACAACACATAATATTACCTGAAGCCCAAGCAGCCTGCCTGTGTGATGCCTGAAGAATCCACGTGTTTAGGTGTTTTAGAAAAGAACCACACCCTGCACCTCACAGGGGCAGGACAGAAGGAGCAGCATCCGGGGCTTCACCCTGTCCCTGGAATAGATCGCTCGGACCCTTGGAATTACGGGCCAGGAGCCCCTCAGAACTCCAGACCTTGGAGCGCAGAGACCTGGCTGCTTGTGGAAAACAAGCCTTGCAGAGGCTGCGGGTGTCGCAGTGTGCAAGAAGCCCAGTAAATAAGCCGGCGTGTCCATCAGAGACCAGGGCTAACTACAGTTGCAGACGCACCGGAACCGCCGGTCTGGGCCTGACAGATGGAGCAGCCTCGCCCCTGCCAGGGCCGCATGTTCTCTGTACTTTCCCCCAGAGCCTGCCCGATGGGGACAGTGGTGGGTCACCCACTTCCCGCGTGGCAGGGACTCACAGTGGCCCCTGAGCTGGACCCACCGCACAAGTGCGCTGGCTGTGCCTATGCAGCAGGAACCGTCTTCGGCACAGGAGAAACCGTGAGCATATGTGCGTCCTCCTGGGCATTGGGGCCGGGCATGTGCCTGATGAAAGTTTCCACGGCCGAACGTGGCTTTTCCTAACCAGCCATTTGCCGGAGCCTCCACGCGGCTGCCGCCGTTAACCTCGAGCACTTGGGGATGGAGCCCGTGGGACGGGAGGCTGGACTGAACAGGATTAAAGACCAGAGAGACGTATTTTCCTTTTGATCTCGGTTTTGCCTGAATAGGTTTTCAAGGCAGTAAAGTTTGAAGATGGAGGGGGGAAAAGAGGGAAAAGCACTCCAGCTTTTACACGAAGGTATAAATAAATCGCAGGGTCCCCTCCCCCAGCATGATGAGGGAGAGAGAGAGAAAGGGGCGGACTGCCTTGGTCAAGAGGGGACACGTGCGGGGTCTGCTCCCAAAGAGAACCTGCGCAGGAGCGGCCGAGGGCTGGCGCCTTCCTGGAAGAGGAACAGGGAATCCACGGAGGCCAGCACGTCTGGATGCTCACCCTTGACTCCCCAAGACCACAGACAAGAATCCAGCCCACCCTCCTTTTGCAGACCAGGAGGCCCCACTGGAACCCCACATGCAGGACTCGGTGTGGCCAGCGTGCGCTAGACCCAGGTTCACTAGGGACAGCTGCGTAGGTTGTGTTCTGCACAACTCTAGGGTCTGTCTGTCACTCAGGTTATCGAGGAAATCTCTCTCATTTGAAGTCGACTGACTGTGGACTTGAATCACATCTACAAGACCCCTTCACCAGCATTTGATTGAATAAATGAGCACCAGGGCCTCACGATGTGGACACAGGAAACTGGCCACCTTAGGCCCCCAGTCGGGCAGGCCCTGCTGTTACCTGCAGTTTATGGATGAGGGAATGGAGAGCCAGCCAGGAGAAGCGACTTGGCCAAAGTCAAACGGCAGGTGCATGGCTGCGCGGGACGTGGACTCGGCCTGCCTGGGGCTGCACATCCCCTCAGCTTGACCCTGTCCCATGCTGAGCCAGCCAGAGGGCAGTCTGAGTGCAGTCCCCCAGGCGTCCCACATGTGCCCCTCCAGGGGGACTGACAGCATGCAGGGTCCTCACACAGAGGATGTGGACACAGCAGTGACAACACAGACCCCACCTGTGCTCGGAGACTTTCGTGCTGGGGCGCCAGGCAAACTCTGGACAAATCATAATTCCTGGTCATCACAGAGGCCCTGAGATGCAGGACAAGGAGGACCCAGCTTTCTGGGACAAAGGAATGTCCCTTCTTCCAAAGGGGCATTAAGCCCAGTTAAGGATGGTCAGTGTCTCAGTCGGCTCAGGCTGCTGTAACAAATCACTGTAGACTGGGTGGTCTGAACAGCAAACATTTACTTATCACAGTTCTGGAGGCCGGACGCCCAAGACCTAGGTGCCAGCCAGTGCAGTGTCTGGTGAGGGCTGCCTCAGGTTTGCATAGACTGGAGAGAGGGCGCGAGCTCTCTGGAGTCTCCTCTCGTAAGGGCACTGTCCCATCAGTGAGCCCACCCTCACGACCCGGCAGAGGCCCAGCCCCCAACACCACCCCACTGGGCTGAGGGCTTCCGTCCACAGCAACCAGGAGTGTGAACCTGCCTGGGGTGGAGCGAGCGGGGAGGGGAGAGCGCAGGCTGCTCTGGAGACGGGTACCAGCATACGGAGCTAGGCCGGGAGCCTCAGATTCCAGGACCCAGGGCGCCACCCGAGGGTGAGGTGGCTGGAGCAGGGGCAGCGATGGGAGGGCTGGCTGGCAAGGGCTCCGACTGGATCCCTCAGCCCGCGCGCTGTTGGGTGGGGAGGGCAGGGCCCCTGTGAGATGGCCCACCAGGCCCTTCCTTCCTGGGTGCACCAGCTGAGGGCAGATGTGGCATGGGGGGAGGGGTGATGGTCCCTGGGGTTCTGTGGGAGCACCTCTGAGACGGGCCTGGCTCTCGTGTCTCCCCTGAGCACCCCACATCCACACAGTGCTCCCCGTGACTCCCTGGGCCCAGAGCACAGGGCTGTTGGAGGATTTGAACCAGGTGGGTGCTCCTCTGGCTTCCTCTGAGACCCGGCCTCCTTCCCCCCCTCGCACAGGACACATGGTGGTCAGCAGGAGAGGTCCTTGTGACCACGACTTAGCAGTTGGGTGAGGCCTTTCTGGTTTCCTATGGCTCTGTGTCCAGCCCCGCATCTAGCTGCCCAAGGACACAGCCTCACAGCGCGGGTACCACAGCTGAAGGGGTGGCTCCCCCACCTGCACCAAAGCAGGCTCCCAGCACAGGAGTCAGCCTTCCAGGACAGGGAGAAGGTTCCTGACGGATGCCTAACTCATCACCACCAGGAAATAATCCCAGAGCCAGCATTTGGCCTGGAGGTGGCCTCAGAGACAAATTCTCAGAGCTGACCCTGCTTTGGTGGCCGTGTGGACCCCACCCCCCCACCAGCCCTTCTCATTTGCTGAATGTAAGACTGAGTCCTCAGAGGGGCGCCTTCAAACCCCTCCACTGATTCAGTCATTCAACGAATATCAATGGAACACATTTCATGTTAGACTCTATGCTGAACACCAGGGAAAACAACCCAAAAAGAGAGAAAGAATAACGGAAGCAGGGAAGGGTGGACAGGGGGGAGAAAGGAGGAGGAGGGGGGAGGGGCGTGGTCCCTACCTCGAGGCGCTCCCGGGGCCTGCAGGATGGAGGCCGTGAGGGTGTGTGGAGATGAGGAGCCAGGTGATTGTAGCTAAGCCTGGCTGGCCACGCATCTGACAGCCACTTGTCACATGCCACGTGCTGGCGCATGGGCTGGGGTAGAGCCTCAGCTCAGCAGAGGACCAGCAGGCGGGCAGCAAGACAGAGGGGTCTTTAGGGTCTCCAAGTGGCCGTGCCTGGTGAGAAGGGGCCGGCCAGGGGAAGGAGGGAG
>NW_007727118.1:463560-465683 GCF_000696425.1 Galeopterus variegatus | reverse complement strand
GGGAGGGTGGGGCAGAGGAGAGGGGTAGCACGTGGCAACAGACCGTCCTCGGGACGGGGCAGGGGGTGGGGGGTCCAGGGCAGCCAAAGGGGTTGGGACGTGGGACTGGGCAGCAGGCAGGGCCCAGGCCAAGCTCAGCCTCATCACCTCCTCTGAGGACCACAGGGTTCGCACCATGCTGGCCACAGCCTAAAGAGTGAATTGGGGGCCCTCCTGAGCCAGTGAGGTCCGTGGAGTGGAGGAGACGGGGTGGACGGGGGAGTCCGTGAGGACAATGGGACCCCAGTGCTCTGCAGCACCTCCTCTCCCGGCCGAGCTCCCACCTGCCCGCCTCGCCTTCCACCGTCTCCCAGGGTGGTCCCTATTCCTCTGTCTGGGCGACCAGCAGCTCCAGGGCTTCCCAGGAGAGCAGAGGAGGACGATGGGGATGCCACTCCACTGGGACGTGGTGTCTACCCAGCCAGGCCTCTCCCGGCCCTGAGAGAAGGCCCAAAGTGACCCCTTGCCTTCTGGAGACACCAGCTCCAGCAGACTTCACCCTGTCCAGCAGGGCTCCCAGGGTCGCCCGGCCAGCTGGATCAGTGCTGGCCCACGTGGCAGCCATGGTGCCATCTTCTTGGGCACCTGGGGACCCTGCCCAAGAACCCCAAGTCCTGGCCCAGCGCTGCACAGCGTGGCCTGAGCCCAGGAACCCAAGGGGGCCTCGCGGCCAGGCGGGAGGGGGCGGCGGGGATGTTTGCACAGTGAGTCAGCGCACATGTGGCCCTCCTAACACCCTCGGCTGGACTGTGGGGGCAGGAGATGAGGCTCTGCCCCTCCCGCAAAGGCAGGGCCAGCCACAGACAAAGGCCTCGGAAACGCGCTGCCCACAGTGAGGGCCGGTCTGAGTGCGTGAGCATCTGAAACGAAGACAGTTTTTGTTTTGTTCTGAGAACCCAACTCTTCTCGAACAGTCAGCCACAGATTAGCGGCGAGGCTGCCCGCCAGGTCGGCGGCGTCTTGCTGGGCCTGCCTGGAGGAGCAGCTATAAATAACTGGCTTTCAGAACATGGGTTGTTGGGCAGGCGAAGGGACACAATTAAAGGGACCTGAAAGCTGCTCTCCCAGGCTGGGCACCCTGCGATCTTGGGGTCATCACCCGGCTTTGTGGTTAACTACAGTGTGGGGGCTGTCCAGCCTGCAGCTGCCCAGGCCTGTCACAACAGCATCTGGGCACTCGGCGCGGGTGCTGCTGGGGGCCTTGTGACGTGGATCTAGGGCATTGGGGACTTCATAAATGCCCCTACAATAGCTCACGCCCACATCGGCCTTGCTGCATTTCAAATAGAAAAAAAAAAAACGCTCAGATATTCTCCTGTGGCTAATTCGTTCCAGAAAGCACTAGACTGAATATTGCTACCGTAAATAGATTTCTTCATTATCCTGGGGCATTTTTTGGCCAAAAGACTAAGGAAAAAAACTAGGAAAGAATCAGTAAGTGTCTGGGCGCACAGCAGGTCCCCAGCGGGGTGTAGGACAGACGCGGGGAGGTTGGAGAGGGCAGCATGTTCTCGCCGCGGACGTAAGCTGCGTGGCCTGGATTATGAATGTGCTCGCTTGGCTGGGGGTCCCTGGGCTGGGTCCGTGAGAACCAAGTCGGGAAGAGGCAGGCACTCCCACACCAGGAGAGCTGAATCAGGCGGTGCTTCATGAGGCAGCCAGGACTCAACGTACAGAAGTGTCCGGGTGACAACACAGAGTCCATGCCACTGAAAGGAGAGTTTATTACTCACAGTTCTAAGAGGAGGGGACACACGGCACCACGCAGGACCACGCAGGAGCACAGGGATGGTCAGGAGGCAGCAGGAGCGAGGGGACATCTCAGCCCAGGGCCTTTATGTGGTTTCTGAAGGAAGGGACGGGTGACGCAGGGCGGCCAAGCTGAGCAAGCTTGGGATTGGCCGGTCATTCCGGCAGGCTCTGGACTACGGGGGTCTCTAGTTGCCTGGCAGCTGGGCCTGGGTGGCTGAGGGCAGGGAAATGCTGGCTTGCCATGTGGGAGCTGGAGGAAGGAGGTGGACGGGGGCACGGGCTCTGGACGGGTTGGTGTGGATGTGAAAGGTGTGTCCGCAGGCGAGTCATCA
>NW_007727118.1:457214-462642 GCF_000696425.1 Galeopterus variegatus | reverse complement strand
AGGGTGCAGTCTCTCCAGGATTAGCAAGGCCCCGGGATGTCAAAGCATCATAAAGTCCAGAAAATCAAGAAAACATGATTAATGTAGGAAGATGGATGCGACGCCAACCCAGTGCTTCTGGTGTTCTCTGGAGCTTTCCACAGCCAGCCAACCCTGCTCCCAGGAACCGCCTCCTCCCCCGGCTTGGAGAGATCCTGCCCACTCCCTGGAGTCTGCTCCTGGGTCTCCTCACAGGGCATCCTTCTCCTGGAGGCTCAGCGTGGCCTCTCGTCAGGGCTTGGTCCTCGGTGGTCCTCTGCTGTCCCTAACGTGCCCTGGGCAATCCCGTGCACAGGCCAATGGGCCTCCATCCCCATCCGGTCTCATCCCCTCTCCTGAGCACCACACCTCGGGGTGCACCTGGCACATGTCCTGCTCACCTTGGGGTGCCCCACATCTCTTCTTTCACGTTGTTTTCTCCTGAGATCTCAGCTCTGTGAATAGACCTTCTACCCTCTCCACTGACCAGAGCCCAGGGTCACCTTACCTCAACCACCCCCTTGTCCACACGACCCCAAACCCATGCATCACCCCATCCCCTCCTTTCATCCACACTCGTCCTCACCCCTGGGTTCCAGCAGTGGCGTCTGACTCTGCCTATCTCCCCAGCACCAGGCCTGGCCACCACCGGACCCTCCTCCACAGGCACCCAGAGTGATCTTTCTAGAGTCCCTGCCAAAAACTCAGGCACTTGTGCAGCCCTGAGCATAAGCGAGTGCCTCCTTGAGCGCTGCAGCCAAGGCACCTTCTGTCCTCGCCCCAGGCCCAGGTCGTACCCCAACATTTGGTGGCATTCCATGGGCTCCCAGGCTGATCCCCTGCAGCCGGTCTTCCCCTTCCTGGCTCAGCAGACCCGCCCTCAGCTCCCGGAGCGCCCCCTCAACTCCCTCTGGCCTTGGGGGCTGTGCTCAGCATCCCTGCCTGACTCCCAGGGCTGAGCTGGCTGCTTCGTGTAGCCCACGCTTCCTCTCACGTGCTCCTCGCTGTGCGGTCAGCGTCTGTCCATCTGCCTCCCATCTGTCATGCCCCCAGCACCTTGCAGAGAGCCTGGTACCCCCAAAAGTGGGCAAGAAGCTTTGGGGGGCAGAGAGGGGGACTCACAGACAGCACCCCACAGGGGCTTGTGCTGGGGTCAGAGCCTCCCTCACCAGGTCCACCCTGGCTGGCACATCCAGCTCTCTCTCGAGCCCCTTGGGACCTCAGTGTTTAGAGGCAGCATTTTGTCTGAGCTCTCGTTTTACAGAATGAGAAACTGAGGTCTAGAAAACAGAGGTCGTTTGTGAAGAACTGGTTTATTGGCAGAGGGACTTGGTCTGGGGCTCGGCCCTAAGGGTCCAGCTGTGGTGTTTTCTCGACCACATGCCTAGAGCCAGCAAAGTTCGGGGCAAAGCGAGGCCATGCAGGAGCAGCCTATGGGACAGTGGAAGGACCAGGGAGCAGTGAAGCGGGGTCACCTCGGGCCACTCACTGGCTGGGGATTCCTTCTCAGGGTGGGGAAGATGAGTAAGAGGAACAGGGACATGTACTGCATACTTACTGTGTGCATCCCACTCATTGCACACCTACTGTGTGTATCCATTCATTACACACCTACTGTGCATATCCATTCATTGCACACCTACTGTGTGCATTTGTCTACCCACCCCGAAACCTCATAAAAGTCCAACCTCAGTGCACAAGTACTGCATACTTACTGTGTGCATCCCACTCATTGCACACCTACTGTGTGTATCCATTCATTGCACACCTATTGTGCATATCCATTCATTGCACACCTACTGTGTGCATTTGTCTACCCACCCCGAAACCTCATAAAAGTCCAACCTCAGTGCACAAACGACACATGGGCTCAGAGGGTGCCGTGCCTGGCCCACAGCAACCACACTGGCCCTGCAGATGGTGCCCCTGATGTGCGCACAGTCTGTGCAGCCTGGGGGAGACCGACCTGCAAGGGAGCATCCACAGGCTGGTCCTGCCATGGCAGCAGTGGAAACTCAGGAGGGACACATAGCAGTCCCCTGGGGCCTGTGCCTGAGACCCTGGACCCTGTGTAAGAGGACACCATCCACTGTCCGGCCCCTCATCGAGGGCCCCTGCAATCCAAGCAGGTACTCCCAAGTGACCCACCCCAACCCAGCCAGGTGTCCTCTTCACCTTGCTGAGCCAAGGAGTTCCAAGGCTGGGAGGAAACGTGTCCCTCCTTCCAGGATTAGCTACAGAATTTGCAAAGCCCAGTGCAAATGCGAATGTGGGCCCCCGTTCAGCAATTACTGAGAATTTCAAGACAGCAACAGTACAGCATTAGCCCAAGTGTGGGCCTTTCTCAGTACGGGCCCGAGAGACTGCCAGGTGGCTGCCAAGCCTGTTTGTCTGCCCAGTGGTGCTGTCTCAGCTGCCCAGGCCTTCGAAGTTCACCTGAGATTCTTCCTAGTTCTTCAAGTTTGCCTCCAAAGGCAATGCCTTCTCATGCAACAATTTCGCCCTTCCCAGATGCAAAGTGGCCCCAGATGGAGTCCCTGCCCCCAGGAGTGTGCGTCTAGGAAGGAGACAGACGAGGTCACCAGCTCCCCAGAGCATCTCCACGTGCCAGGAGCAGGGGACCTCAGGAAGGAGGAGGCTCTCACCAGCAGAAGGTGGGCAGGACGGGCAGTGCAGGCTGAGGGGACAGCAGCAGGTGGGCTCTGGGCATGGCAGCAGCCACCACCCTAGACCCACAGGAGTACACAGGTGAGGGGTGAGCAGAACGAGGGGTGGAAGGCACGGCCTGGGGGACGTGAGCACCCCATTCCACTGGCACTGGGGAGCCCGGGAGGCACTTGAGCAGGGAGCGGAAAACACTAAAGCCCTATTTGGGGAGGAATCGGCTAGATAATGGGAGGCAGTGTTTTTGTGACACCTCATCATCCCCAGGGCTACGCAACTCAGGCGACCCAGCTGAGCCTCAGTGGCTGGCATGGGCTGGCCTTGTTCTTAGCAGGAACAGGCCCACGAGGGTGAGATGTCTCTGCTGGAACTTAGGAACCACCAGGCGCAGCCAGGCAGAGGGCTTGCTTGCTAAGGTGACACACACCCACTGAAGGAGGGCGGCACGGACCATCCAGGGCACACAGCAGCAGCCTGGCAGCTCATCAAAGGGCCTTCCTGCCCCAGCTTTCTACAGCGGGACAGAGCTGCCTGGCCAGCCCCGAGGGGACTAGACACACCAGGGAGCCCAATCAAGACCAGAAGTGCTGCATGCACCTGCTGCAGAGGCCTGAGTTAGATAAATGCTCATGCATTCAGCCACTGAGTTCGGGGTGGTTTATTGCGGCGGTAGATGGCTGACCCCCCTTGTTAGTGAGAGTGATGGCAGGCAACAGAAAGCAGAGGGGCCCAGCTGCTTCTCAGCACATTTGACCTGCACAATTGAACTCATCCTGGAAATTGACCAAGAGCTGAGAGCAGCCCCCAAGTGCAGATGGCTTGACCTTGGGCCACCAACTGGAAGAGGCTTGGTCACTCTGCCTGTTTTCAGAAATTGCATTCAGGACCCAGGCAGCCAGCTGTAAATCTGCATTCCTGAACCAGCCCCAGCACGCAGAGAGACGGGCGGGCAGTGCCTAGTGTGGCTGGCAGGCTCTCCTTGTAGAGGGTCAGGGCTTTGAACCCTACACCATTGTGCTTGCAACACATCTTTTAGAAACATTCTTGAGGTTATTTTCAATGGGGAAAAGAAATCCCCAAAATAAGAGACAAGGACAGCCTCCCCGTAGCGTGAGTCCCCCGAGGAACCTGGGAGCCACTACAAGATGGTGCTGGGAAGGGATCTCTCAAAGCAGGTGACTGTCCCAACAGGGGTGAAAAACTGGAGTTACTGGAAACCAGGAGGGAGGTGTGGAAGCCTTGACCCCAGCGCCTGCCAACCCACCTCCCACCTGCTCCCTGACTCCAGAGACCTCCCCTCCCTTGATCACACTTGACCTGCTGCTCAGCTCATATGTAGAGTGGCTCTAAAACTGGGGCTCTTGACCTAGTGATGAAAGTTTAGGACAACTTCCCCAGAAAAGTGCCCAGTGCATAAATGCACACACACTCAGCCTGTCCCTCAGGGCCGCACGGTGCTCACAGACCCTGACGCCCAACCTTGCACTCTGACATCCCAAGTACTCCTCCTGGCATACAGTCAGCCTCCAGCCACCAGGAGGCCTTCCTGAGGCATCGAGGACCCTACATGGTGGTGTGTGGCCTGGTATCCTGTCCCTACCCCCAATTCTCCAAGGGGCTCCCACATCCCAGGGCAGCCCATGCAGGAAGAAGGGCCCAGCCTCTCAGAAGTCACTCTTGGGTTCTCAGGTGGGGTGACGCCACCCACAACTGAACTGTAGCCCAGAACAGCACCCCACAGCAGGTCCTTTGGAGCCCCGTGGCTGGGGGTGCAGTCACCTGCTTCCTGGGTGATGGTGTTTACTCTGTGCTCAGCCAGGTGGCACGCTCTGTCCCTCCCATGCACTGAGAAGAAGGGCACACCCCATCTGCCCCAGCCACATTACCTTCTCCCTGAGATGGGAAAGACAGGCCAGGAGATGGAAGGTGCCATGGGCCAGGCATGGCCAAAGTCCAGAAACAGCTTTTGGAGTCCCCAGGGCAGCGCCTGGCAGTGTTCCAGCTGGATGCAGATTCTGTGGCCTTTGCTGCCCACATTGAGGCCAGCTCATCTGCAGACCTGCAAAGGACGGTGTGCCCCAGGGGGAAGCACAGGTATCCGTGGACAGGAGACTCAAGGTAGCTGCAAGCTTGAGAAGTGGCAGGCATGCTGCACAGATCTTCCAACAAGCACCCAGGGGTGGAGCCACCCACAGCTACCTGCTCGCCAGGTAGGCACTAGGTCGCCAGCAACTTGCCCTCTCAGGGTGCGTCTCCTCTCCTCATCAGCAGGCTGCAAACGAGATCCGCCCTGAGGGTAATCCTGGGGTCAAATGATAAAGCCTGTTGGCACCCAGTCACCAGACACCTCAGCAGGTTTGCACAAAGGTCTAGATCTTCTCTTTCTGCGCTTTCCTTAGACCGTCCGCTGTAAATGGCTGTTAGGACCATGTTGTAATGATGTGTCCGTCTAGCTGTCTCCTCACTGGACACGAAGCTTCTGGAGAAGTTTTTATTGTGCCCGCCCCCATGCCTGACATGGCCCAGCCACGTGCCAGTCACTCTGAGGACATCTGTTGAATGAATGAATGAGTCGAACAGGAGAGAACTAGTTTCCTGAGAAACGGGGCAGATTGCTCAGCTGTGGTCCTGCTCCTACCCTCGCTCGTGGCTTCCCTGTCCGTGATTGCTCCCCGTGCTCCCGCAGGTCCCATTTTACGATGTGTTATGGGCTGTCCCGGAAGCCCTTTGCCCACCCCCCAAAGCT
>NW_007727118.1:454349-456231 GCF_000696425.1 Galeopterus variegatus | reverse complement strand
CCTACGGCTCGTGCTTGCTCGTCTCTCTCTGCCTGCAGCTCTATCCCTCCAGGCTCTGCCTGTGAGATCCAGCCGTGTGGGTCCATGTGGCAGCACCCTGCTCGTTCCCGTGGCTGCACAGGCTCCCTTGGGGAACACGGCAGTGCACTGGCCCATTCTAATATCGATGGACACTTGGGTTTTTCCAGTGTGGGGCTGTTACAAATAAGGCTGCGACAGACATTCCTGAACATGCATTTTGTTAGACGTATCTGCACATTTCCACTGGGTGCATGCCAAGGAGTGAGGCTGCTGGGTTGCAGGGTTTGCCTATTTCCAACTTTACCGAACAAAGTCGAGGGTGTGCGCCAGCAGTTCGTGTTGTCGTCAGCAGTGAATGCGAGTTCCACCTGCCTCAGGCGACCAGCCACATCGGCTTGTCTGTCTCTGTTAATTCTGAGCCATTCTGGAGTACTACGTCACATGTTTTGGGTTTTTAAAAAATATTTATTGAGGTGAAATTCACAAAAGGTAAAATTAAGCATTTTAAAGTGAATAAGTCCACGGCATTTAGTACATTTACGAAAGGCACAGCCACCTCCTGTGCCTAGTTCCAAACGATGGCCGTCACTTCAAGGTAACACCCCGACCCCACTAACCAATTTCTTCCCATCCCTGCTCCCCCAGCCCCCGGCAACCACCGATCTGTTTGGTCTCTACAGACCTACCTGTTCTAGGTTCCGTAAGTGGAGTCATATAACAGGTGGCCTTCCGTGACTAGTTTCTTCCACTCAGCATAATGTTTTCAAGGTTCATTCGTGTTGTGGCGTGTGTCCGTGTTTCATTCCTTTATATGGCTGAGTAGCATTGCATCGTATGGATAGACCAGTTTGTGTTATTGTGCCTTTATATATACATGTGTGTGTGTGTGTGTGTGTGTGTATTTTTTCTTTTTTGGCAGCTGGCCAGTACGGGTATCTGAACCCATGACCTTGGTGTTTTAAGGCTGTGCTCTGCCCAGCTGAGCTACCTGGCCAGCCCTGTTGTGCTTTTAACTTGCACCTTCCTGACTACTGATGAGAGGCAGCACCTTGGCACGTTTACCCGTGAACTGAGTACCCTCTTTCCTGAAGTCCCCGTCCAAGTGTCTTGTCCATTTTTCTGCTGTGATGTGGGCCTTTTTCCTACAGACTTGCCAGAGGTTTTAAATATTCTGGCTTCGAGTTCTTTGTCAGTCGTATGTGTTGTAAATACCTTCTTCCGCTTCACAGTTTTCACTTTCTTTCTCAATAATGTCTTCTGATGAACATTTCTTAATGTTGATGTAACCCAATTTATCGACCTTATGCTTCATGTTTATGAATACATACGTATCCCTAAGTTCATAAAAATGATCTATGTTATATTCTAAAAGTTGCAGTGTTTTATGTCTCACATTTAGCTCTAGGAACCGCCTGGAAGTGATATTGGGGCTGGTGTTAGAGTCAACGTTTCTTATCTTTTCTTTCCCATATGGATACTCAATGATCAAACACCATTTTTTTAAAAATCCTTTCCCCACACGCTGCTCTTTGGTACCACTTATCACAAATCAAGCGAGCGTGTACGTAGGTCTATTTCTGCGCTATGCTCTCTCCCACAGGCCTGTTTATCTATTCTCGAGGAAATAACACACTGTCTTGCTTCCTGTGGTTCTAGAAGTTTTAATATGCAGTAGAGTAACTCTTCATACTTTGTTTCTTCTTCTTTAGGATAGTCTAGGCTATTGTTGGCCCTTTGCATTTTCATATAAATTTTAGAACCAGCTTATAAATTTCCACAAAAAGTATGCTGGGGTTCTGATTCCAGTTCCACTGAAAGTGGATGAATTTGGGGATGAATTGACATCTTTATTTAATTGAGT
>NW_007727118.1:435583-453466 GCF_000696425.1 Galeopterus variegatus | reverse complement strand
GAGCGCCGCCGCACTTCCCAAGCGGCGCACTGTAGCAGTGTGCCACCGGGCCGGCCCTACAACTAATTTTTTTAACTTCACATTATGTTCAATGACTTTGCCAAACTCACTACCGATTCCTTTACATTGACTATGTACACAATCTATGTACACAATCGTGTGTCTGTGAATAATTATACTTTCACTCCTTCCTTTTTATCTCACACCTTCTATTTGTTTTGTTAGCATGTCCAGGTCCGGCCCTGTGGCTCACTCGGGAGAGTGCGGCACTGGGAGTGCAGCAGCGCTGGGACCGCCGAGGCCGTGGGTTCGGATCCTACATAGGAATGGCCAGTGCGCTCACTGGCTGAGAGTGGTGCGGGCAACACCAAGCCAAGGGTTGCGATCCCCTTACCGGTCACAAAAAAAAAAAAGATGTCCAGCACAGCTTGGAAAGATTCGGTGTTAGTGGACATCCTTGTTTCCGTCCTGCACTCAGAAGGAAAGTTCAGTTCTTCACCACTAGTGAGATGTTCACTGCAGGTACTTCTTGCTGTTTGCTTTGCAAATTTTCTTTTCAGGTTAGGAACGTTCCCTTCTGTTTCTACATTCCCAGTAGAGAGTGACTTCTTTTTTTCTCCTTTATCCTATTAATGTAGTGAATTTCGTTGCTTGATTTTTTTTTAATGCTTAAACGCCTTCCATAATATCACCCTTGGTTATGGTGACTTATTCTTTTGTTACTTCACCAGGTTAAATTTATTAACATTTTGGTTAGAATTTTTATACCTAGGTCCACGAGAGAGATCGGTTTATACTTCTCCTTTTATCTGACACCCTTATCAGATTTTAAATCAAGGGCATGTAGACCTCGTAAATGGAGTTCAGCATGTTCTCTCTTTTCAGTCTCTGGGAAAACTGTGTACGATCAGCCCCAGCTTCTGTGAATATCTGGGTGGACTGGGTAGTCACACCATCGATCAAGCCTGAAGGATTTTGTGGGGACATTTTAAAATAAGGATTCAATTTCTTTATGAGTTGTGTTAAATTTTTCTTCACTTCTTGTATCTCTGTTGGTACACTTTATTATTTTTAAGAATTTTATATTGCATCTAAATTTTCAAACATCAGCATAAAATTATTCCCTTATTATCCTTTTAATGTCTGTAGGGTCTGTTAAAGGTGATTTCTGTCCCTTTATTTCTTCCAGATATTGGGAGTTTTTTCCTCTCTCTCTCTTTCCAGGGGCTTACCAACTTTAATAGTCTTTTCAAAGAATAAACATTTAACTTCGTTGATCCAAGCTATAATATATTTGTTTTTACTTCATTAATTTCTTCCATTGTCTTTTTTCCCTTCCTTTTTTCTTCAGGTTTAACTAAAGATACTTTTCTAGCTTCTTGAAATAGATACTAAAATAATAGATTTTCGGCTTTTCTTCTTCTCTAAACTGTGCATTTTTTAAGGCTATAAATTGTCCTCTAGGTATAGCTTTAGCTGCATCCAGAACTGTAAATATCATTCATTTTCAGTTCAAAATATTTTTTGATTTCCATTTTTATTTTCTCTTTTTTCCATAAAATTTTTGGAAGTATTTTGGTAAATTTCCAAATATTTAGACATTCTTTAGTTACCTTTTTATTATTGATTTTGAACTTAAATCCACTGTGGTCAAGGAATATATTCTGTATTATTTCAAACCTCAGAATTTTGTTGAAACATGAATTATGGCTCAGCTTATTATCAATTTTGGCCCAAGAACACCCAAAACAAGAATTGTATTCTGCAGCTGTTGGGTGCAGTTCTAGATACGTCAACAAAGTCATATTTATTAACAGCATTATTCAAAGTACTGATTTCTTATCTGCTTGCTCTGGAAGTTACTAGGAAGGGTGTGTTCAAATCTCTCACTATAATAATACATTCGTCTATTTGTTTTAGTTTTATCAAGTTTTGCTTTATGTTTTTTGAAAATACATTAGTAGGTACAGGCAAGTTTAGAATTCTATCTTCCTAGTGGAATTTGATCTTTTTGTCATTATGAAATATCCCTCTTGATCTCTAGCATTGCTTCTTTATTTTGATATCAGTACAGCTTCAGTAGCTTTCTTACAGTCAGTGTTTGCCTGATGTATCTTTTCCATGGTTCTGCTTTCAAACTTTCTATATCCTTATATCTAGGTATGACTCTTTTTAGTAACATAGAGTAGATTTTATTATTTTATCCAGTGTGAAAATTGGGGGGTTATAATTGAAGTATTTTGCCATATACCTTTAATGTCATATCTATTATTTATCAACTCCTTCTGCTTCAAATCCAATATTCTACACTTTGTTCAGAGATGCTAGGATTGGGATTCTGCAAATGACATTGCTCATCCTTCCCCGCTAGCTGGCATTTTGTCAGGATCTGTTGATAGAATGCCCCACAGTGATACCAGAGCTCAGGACTTGGGGTGAGGGCACCTCCTCATTTTTCCTATTTCCTTCAGCTTTGCTCTTGGGATTCTGCAAATGACATTGCTCATCCTTCCCCGCTAGCTGGCATTTAGTCAGGATCTGTTGATAGAATGCCCCACAGTGATAACAGAGCTCAGGACTTGGGGTGAGGGCACCTCCTCATTTTTCCTATTTCCTTCAGCTTTGCTCTAGCAGCAGCAGCTGTTGGCTCTTGCTGCCGACTTCTTATGTCCTCGTCACATGCTCTCAGAAGTACCCACAGGAGCCGTGCAGCAGTACCCTTCCCACCTCGTCCTTTTGTTCCTCCAGACCGAGGAAGGGTGGTCTCTTCCTGCAGTCACCATCTCTGTGTGGCCTCGTTGTCTCCTATCTGCTCTTTCAACCTCTCAAGATCAATGTGACCAATTCCCTCTAATAAATTCCCTTCATTTGAAATAACTAGCATGGCTTCTGTTTTCCTGACCATACCCTGACTACAACACTGTAATTCCTACATATTCAGTTTTTAATCTACCATCTCACTCTGTTTTCCATATGCTTCATCTGACCTGCGTTTCTTTTTGTTTTCTTTCTTACCTTCTTTCAGTTTGTTTTTTATTGTCCCATTTTCCCTGTATATAACCAAATTAGTTACACATTCTTTTACTACTCGTATGGTGGTTTCCCTAGAGATGAGGCAGGCATCCTTGACATTTTATGTATTTGAACTTTTACCACCTTTTGGATGAGGAAAGACCTTGCAAAAGTTCTTTTACCATCCCCTCAACCTACGTGCTCTGTGGACCTGTATTTTATTCTCTACGTATTTTGTACTCCCTAAGAAGTCAGCGTTGTTTTATACTGTTTTATGCTGTCAAAAGTGTGTTTATTTGTAATCACATATTTGCTCTTTTCACTGCTCTTTGTTCTTCCTTGCACCTCTGCACTTCCATCTGGGATAATTTGCCTTCTGCCTGAAAAGCTCTTTAATATTTCCTTTAGTGCTGATCAGCTAGTAATGCATTTTCTCAGGTTTTAATGGTCTGAAATGTCTCTGTTTCATCTTAATTATTAGAGGATATTTTCACTGGGTATAGAATTCTAGGCTGGAAGCTTTTTTTCTTTCACTCCTTTGAAGTCATCATTCCCCTGAGTTGGCTTCCATCATTTCTGTTGAGAAATTAGCTATCAGTCTAATGTTAACCTTTTTTAAAAAACAAATAACATGTCTTTCCCTTTGTTTGATAACAAATTTATTCTTTGTCTTTAGTTCCCAGTAGCTTCACTGCAATTTTACAAGATGTGGTGTCCTTCGTATTTACTCTGCTTTGGAATACAGCACAACTTGAATCTGTGGCTTCTTGTCTTCAGTTTGGGGAAATTCTCTTCAAACATTTCTTCTGTCTTATTACATCTCTTCTCATATTCTGGAACTTCAATTACATGTATGAATTCACATCACCATGACCTATGTAACTCTCATGTTCTTTTCTGGATTTTCCACCCTGTGCCTGTCCATGGATCCTGCATATTTTCTTCAGACCTATCTTCCAATCAATTAATTCTCTAGTAAACTGTCTACTTTACCATCAAACTTTTCTATAAAGGTTTAGAGATATATTTTTTATTTCCAATTTTTTTCATTTTTGTAATAGTTTCCAGAATTTCTGAAAAACATGTCAGAAATTTTAATTCTTTGCATACCCTAAATATAGTTATTTTAAATCCCACGTCTAATGACACCATTATTTTTATTTTACGCAAGATTCATCTTTGCTGATACTGGCATGGGAAGGAATGTCACCTGCTTCTATGGGGTAGAAGCCAAGAGTGGCATCTTTGGATCAACAGTGCCATTCTCTAAGGCTCCCGGAGAAAGGCTGGTCTGCACACTAGCACTCTCCTGAGAACCATGCTTTCATCACTCCCGCATTTAATGCACAGTTACCTCCATCTCTGTGCCTGCCCCGGGGCCAGGGCCAGCCATGCAAACATGAGCAGGACATGGTCCCATCTCTCAGGGAGCCCATTGTCTCCTGAGAAGAGCCAACAAAGACCCCAATTACAATGGGACATGAGAAAGACTCAGGCTGGGTGCACCCTGGGGGCCACGGGGGCAGACATGGGGATTCTGAGTCTGGAAAAGAGCGATGTTCAGGGTAGAAAGCTCAGAAGGCACAGGAAGGCTGGCCCATCCCAGGAAATGAAGTCCTGTTCCCCAGGGATGCAGCTCAGAACGAGGTGCTGGCCAGAGAAGGGACCAGGCAGGGTCACATGGGGCTTGTTGGAATCATTTCTCTCAGGAACATCAAGCTCCTGGCGCCATGGGAGCCATGGAGAGAGGGGGTGGCACTGAAGGTGAGACTCTGGCTACACTGGCTGGAGAGGGTTTGGAGGTGCCCTCGAATTACACGTAGCTTTCTATATGACGGCATAAAGTCTGCTCTAAATGCATAGCGGTTCCTCTCTCTGCAAAATGGGGCTAACAGAGAAATTAAGGTGGAGAAGTGTCTTGATTGTCAAGACCGAAACAGGCAGTCACATTCTCTGGAGACGCCTGTTTAGGTCAGAGGGATCTGGAATTCACGTCCATGGAGCTCAGTGTTTGAGGTGGAGGCCGTGAGGGCTTGGAGATGGGAACCAGGAGTTCCTCCTGCTCTGTGCTCAGCAACTCCCATGGTGTAGCCAGCCCCATGCGCTGGTGCTGCTGGACAGCCAGACCCCGGCCTGCCTCCAGCCCCTGCCCCAGCCCCTCTGCCTGGACCTCCTCTCACCCCCAGCCATCCCTTCATCCCCACTCGTCCCTCCAGACCCAAACCCACTGCCACCACCCCAGTCCCCTCGCCCACAGCCATCACATGACTCCACCCTTGTTTCCAAATCTGTCTTCCTGGGCCCGGATCCCCCAAGAAAGCGAGGTCTTCCTCTGCCCTGTTGGGCCGTGTATCCACAGAGCTGGATGAGCCATTCACCTGTGTTGAAGAAGTGAGCAGAGTCCGCCATGGGCTGTGGTGTCGGGCACCCCCTGGGGTGCTCCTGGGAGACCTTGCTCCCCGGCCATGCGGGGCTAGGTGAGAATTCCTTGGCATTTCCGAGCGTCCCGCCGTTTCTCTCCTCCCTGAGTGGGCCCCTTGGGGCAGGCCGTGTCTGGAATTCCTGAGGCCAGGGCAGGTTTATGTTGGCCAAGGCCCTGAGGCTGCACCAGACAGCCAAGGCCAAGGCCGGCAGTGGAAGCGACTGCAGCAGCTGATGAATTGAGGGAGAGGGCAGCTCTGGCCCGTGTGGGAGCCACCAGGGACACCCGCGTCCCTCACACGCCCTGTGTTTAGTGGGCGGAGACCAAGGAGGGCCTGTCGCACCAGGGGGGCCGGCCAGGGAGGAGGTGGAAGGAAGAGACAGGGAGAGAGAGAGAGGGGAAGGGACTCAAAGGACTGGAGAGAGAGTGGCCGTGGGTAAGGCGCCCGCGGCGACCGTGGTCTCATCTGATTAAACAAGGGCAGCAGCACTGGGCCTGCTGATCGGTGAGGAAACAGGCTCAGAGGGGCCAGGGCTTGTCCAAGATCTCAGGCCTGGTGACTCCACGCAGGAAGTCCCCTGGGGAAGCAGAAAAGCTGAATCTGCCCAAAGCACCTGAGCCCTTTCCTCCCGGTACCCCCGTGGTCCTCTGGCCCACTCCCTTTTTAGGCTGGACATGCTCCCCCATCCCATGCTCTGTGTCCTTCGGGAGCATCCCCCACCACAGCCCTCTTCAAATGGTGCTTGAATGACAGGGTCCCTGTCTCTCTGCTCATGTGCCTCATGACTCACCACTGTCTCCAGCATCCAGCCCAGGACCAACACACAGTGTGTGCTCACATGTACCAGCCTGGAACTTGCACACAGTAGGTACTCAACACATGCTGTTGATTGAAGCGAAAGCATCACTGCAGAAGGCTATTGGTACAGGATACAAAGGAAGGTGCCTGGTCCCCAGCTCCGCAGCAGGAGCACAGGGCCATGGAGCTGCTGGTGCCCAGGTCTCGGGCACAGAGCTGGCCGTAGGGCTGCCAGGGCTCCTCAACCTCCTGCCTGCCCCTCAGTTCTGTGCAGAGTCTATGAGAAGCTGACTCACTCCCCAGCTGGCCCCAGAGGCCCAGGCCTTTCTCCAGTAGCACATGCAGGGGCACGCTATCCTTCCAGGGATCTTCCTAGAGGAAAGGGAAACCGTGGGTAGGTTTGGTTGGCTGAATAATGGCCTCCAAACCCAGGCCTTTCTCCAGTAGCACATGCAGGGGCACGCTATCCTTCCATGGATCTTCCTAGAGGAAAGGGAAACCGTGGGTAGGTTTGGTTGGCTGAATAATGGCCTCCAAATATGCCCGTGTCCTAATCTCTGGAACTGTGGATGTGACCGGTTACGGCAAAAGGGACTTTGCTGATGTGATTCAGGATGTGGGGGCGGGGAGATTAACCTGGATTATCTAGGTGGGCCCTGGGTACCCTCACTGCTTCTCATGGGAGGGAGGCGGGAGGAGTCAGAATCAGAGGAAGGGACATAATCCAGAAGCAGAGATTGGAGGGACGTGCTTTGGAGATGGAGGCAGGGGCCACAAGCCAAGGGGTGCAGCAGCCACCAGAAGCTGGAAAAGGCACAGAAACAGATTCTCACCAGGAGCCTATGGAAGGAGCCAGCCCTGCCCACGCCCAGACGGTGACTCAGGGAGACTAACTGCAGACTTCTGGCCCTGAACGTTGGGAGAAAAGTGTGAGCTGCTGCAGGTCACTGAACGCGTGGTGCTCCCCTGCAGCAGCCACAAGAAACACACACAGTGGGGCGAGAGAGTAAGAGCTGTCCAGGAGCGCAGGGAGAGGGCTTGCTGCACCACATGGGATGTCAGACGTGGAGGGAGCCTCTCCCCGGCTCCCTGGGCCATGCCCCAAAGCACTAGGAAAGAGAGAAAGTGCGAGCCTCAGGGGAAGCCCAAGGATTCTCAGAATGTGACCCCAAGTGACGTAATGTCTGCAACCATTCCACCGAGACTCGGATCCCCGAGCAAGAACGCGCACCTCATCAAGAGGTTTGCAGCATGGAGAGCGGGAGGCTCAAGAACCTTGGTAGCTATGGCTTTCCACCCACTTGCGAGACTGGAAAGTCCCTGTAAAGTACAATAGTCACAGCATCGGCGACCCCGTGCCCCAAGCCCCGGGGTGAGTTAGGTGCTGCACTCACGATTATTGCGGGACTCACAGCAATCTCACATGCAGGGATCACCGCCCAGTTCACAGGGAGGACAGAGGTTTGGGACACTTTCGTGAGTCCCCCCAAGGTCATGCAGAGGACAAATTTCTGATCCCAAAGTCTTTACATTTAATCCTGATGCTTTACTGCAATTCTAATCCCCTAGAGGACCTGTTCTTTAAAGTAAAACCCACAAACACCCACTAATTTGAGCAACACTAGTTCTGATTTTGCAAACTTGGCACCTTTTCTTAACAAAACATTTCCTCGTGGGCAATACAAATGCATGTCACCAGCACCACTACCAAGTGACCTCTTGAAAAGTCTGAGAGAATGTTTAACACGCTCTCAAAAACCTCTCTCATGTTTACACAGAAGCAAGAAACAAATCCAACCTAAATAGTTTACCTGGTCCTTTAAGCATCTTTAAGGATCTCAAGGGGACAACTGCCAGTGACATCACATACCTTCTCAAAGTGTCCACACCAAGTCATAAACCCATACTTAAAACATCCAATCAGTTCAGACCTTCCAAAATTCATTCTGGCTGCATTCCTAGTGCATTCAGGTAAGGTACGGCTCATCTGTCTCTCCAGCTGCCTCTGTGTGCTGAACACCGTCCTAGGTGCTGTGGAACCAGAGGCCACCGTGTTTGCTCACAGCACTGAGAGCAGCCAGGAGGAAACTGGGATCCCTGATCCCAAAGTCTTTACATTTAATCCTGATGCTTTACTGCAATTCTAATCCCCTAGAGGACCTGTTCTTTAAAACAAAACCCACAAACACCCACTAATTTGAGCAACACTAGTTCTGATTTTGCAAACTTGGCACCTTTTCTTAACAAAACATTTCCTCGTGAGCAATACAAATGCATGTCACCAGCACCACTACCAAGTGACCTTTTGAAAAGTCTGAGAGAATGTTTAACATGCTCTCAAAAACCTCTCTCATGTTTACACAGAAGCAAGAAACAAATCCAACCTAAATAGTTTACCTGGTCCTTTAAGCATCTCTAAGGATCTCAAGGGGACAACTGCCAGTGACCATCACATACCTTCTCAAAGTGTCCAACACCCACACCAAGTCATAAACCTATACTTAAAACATCCAATCAGTTCAGACTTTCCAAAATTCATTCTGGCTGCATTCCTAGTGCATTCAGGTAAGGTACGGCTCATCTGTCTCTCCAGCTGCCTCTGCATGCTGACCACCGTCCTAGGTGCTGTGGAACCAGAGGCCACCGTGTTTGCTCACAGCACTGAGAGCAGCCAGGAGGAAACTGGGATCCTTGCATATGTCACTTTCAGAAAGCAGGTGTCCCTGTCATGACCCACCTTTTAATCTAGAGATGTTCATGCTTCAGTTCCTTTTAATTTGTGTTCAGTCCGTGACATTTGTCCAGGTGGTGCTTTGTTTCTCTACCATCTTTTCCCTTTCTTTGTGTATTTTCTTTGAATTAATCATATCCTTCAGATCACTTTGTTTGTTTTCGTTTTGGGTGGGGTTTTTTTCCAAAATACTTTATGAATTTCCTCCATATTAATGTTTTCTATGTAAATTTTTTTTCTTTAAAAGCTTACAGTCTTTTTGTTAGGCCTTTAAACCGTCTATGACGTGTGTGTATATGTAAGAAGCAGGCATGAATTCAACATTTGTGTTAAAGTAAACTTAGTCCGGGGATCGTTATAAACATTTGATGCCAGGGTTCCAGGGACAGAACTCAAGTTCCATGCACAGAGTGCCACTGCACCCAAATTTCAACACACAAACATCGGCCTAATTTGAATCGTGTCACTGTTACACACACACACACACACACACACACACACACACACACACACTACTTTAGGGTAAATGTTTAATATATCAATCTTAAACAAATAGAGCCAGAAATTTGATCTTTATTTAAGGTGCCATAAAAGAAAAATAGCAAAACATCAAATATTTGGAGCTGGGAGTCACAAACAAGTATTTTGAAGTGTGCGTTTACATTTATTTATTTAAATTGCACTCAAACAGGCTAAACCCACTCCTTTTCTTAGGGCTGACTGGAGAAATCCCCTGGGGGTCAGAGGGGCTTTAAGATCTAAGAGCATCACAAAATATGGGAAAATGCCTCATTTTGTAAACAGACTGGCCAGGGACACCAAAGCCCTGTTACTTGTCCCACCCTCACCCACCTCCTTCATGTGCATGGGGCAAGGCTGGTGCTCACCTCACACTCGGTTCAAGAACAAGGGTCCTGCAGCTCATCACCTCCCCCCAAATCTGGGGTTGGACAGAGGAGAAGGGTATCTGGAGTGCCAGGAAAGACAGCCCAGGTACCAAGTGGCTCCTATGATCACAGCCATGGCCCCAGGAGCGGTAAGGGGCTGACCCTGCAATCTTCCAGCCAGACCCCTCAGTGGACACGTGAGAACACTGGGCCCAGGAGAAGGTGATTGCAGAGGTCACACTGTGGTCCTCAGCACAGCCCAGGCTGTGATGCAGGGCCGGGACTCTCAGGCCAGAACTCTTCGCTCTCCACCATAATGCATTTGACTCCAGGGTCTGCTAAGGGCTGTGGGATGCAGCACAATCAGGGCTGGCCTGACCCAACTGGGGCAGGGCTGCTCAGAGCTGCCCTGCCAGGACGCATGGTGAACAGTGGTCCCTTAAGCCACCTTCCAGGGAGTAAAACTTCCATCGAGCCATTTGGAGGTGAGGAGGGAGGTTATAGAAGGAAGGGAATTTCAGTACAAAACTTGGTGATGAAGAGAGAAGGGCAGGTGGGAGGGGTTGGCTGGATCCATCGGGGACCCAACCCAGGAGAATCCAAAATCCTGACCCACAATGGGGGACTCATAAAATGCCATTGTTCAGTTTCAGTCAAAATCAGCCGCAGCCTCACTTATTTGGCAACTACTACAAAATCCTCGGTTTTAAATGTTACATTAGTGTTTCTTTTGAACTCTTTCAGTAGAATACAAAGTAGGTTCATAAAAACCTTTTCTTTTAAAAGTGCTGGATAGACAGAATGGGGGAGCGGTGTAAAATGGAAAATCACATATCACTTCAGGAAGATAAATAGAGGATGAATGAATCGGTAGATAAACAGGTAGACCTGTCAATGAAGCCACCTCTGTTTCACCGGCCAATAGCCGAGAGGCTGTGTGCATCTAACGTGAGGTGGCAGGTTAAATTTTCCAGAAATGGGTGCAACAATATCTTCCCTCCCACACTCTTCCACACTGTGGCCTTAGCACCCTTCCACCATGAGGTGGGGTCTATGTCCTTCCCTCTTGAGCCTGGTGGACTTGTGACTGTTCAGGTCAATAGCATACAAAGACAGCAACACATGTGGCAGCCAAGATGGGTCATAAGCACCCCGCAGTTTCTGCCTAGTCTGCTGGTCCACTCACTTTTGGAGCCTGGAGCCACCAGGTAAGAAGTCTGACTCCCTGGAGGCAGCCATGCTGTGAGGAAGCCCAAGTCACATGTAGAGCCACGTGGAGGGTCTCTGGGCAACAGTCCGGCTGAGGTCCCCGTGGTCTGCTAGCATCAGCCACCAGGTATAAAGGGAAGATACCTCCAATGACTCCAGCCCCCAGCTGTCAAATCATCCCAGATACAAGGCCCCAGATGTGGTGAAGCAGGGATGAGCCATGCCCAGTGCACCCTGTCTGGCTGGCTGTTCTTTGGGCCCTCAGTGGATTGGACGATGCCCCCTGTCTTAGTCCACTTTGAGCTGTTATAACAGAATACCTGAGACTGGGTAACTTATACAGAACAGAAATTCATTTATCAGAATTAATGTTTAGCCAAACATCTGGGCACCCCATGGCCCAGTCAAGTTGACATATAAAATTAACCATCACTCCTTCCTTCTCTTCTAGAAATGTGCTTGTCACATCTAGGTCTTTAATCCATCTGGAATATACCTTTTGTGAGTGATGTGGTGTAGAAACCCATTTTAACCTCTTTCCTAGACGGATGACCAATTATCCTGGCCCCATTTATGCATTTGTGTTCTTCTGCTGATGGCGCGCCCTCTGCCACGTGTCAGTCTCCCTGTGTGAATGGCTCTGCCTCTGGGCTCCCTGCTCTGATCCATCTGCCTTCTTCTCTTTCTCTATTACACCATCTTATCTTTTTTGCTGTAGTTAGTTTAAGGTGCAAGTAACCACACCTTGTCTTTCAAATTTGCCTTGGTTATATTCCAGTCCCTATCTTTTTTGCTGTAGTTTTGTAAGACTGGATAGTTTAAGGTGCAAGTAACCACACCTTGTCTTTCAAATTTGCCTTGGTTATATTCCAGTCCTTGTCCTTACCTTGTAGAGTCAGCTTGTCGAGTGCCATTAAAAAAGCAACACAAACGGGGTTGGATTTTTATTGGAATTCTACTAAGTGAGGACATATGACATCTTCAGAAAACTGAGTATTCCTGCCCACAAGCTTGGGGTATTAGCTCATTCTTTTTTTCCAGCTGCTTAGGATTTCATCCTGAGGATGTGCCAAAAAATTATTTAAGCAGTTTCCTACTGATGAGTGCTCAGATAGAGTTTGGGGCTTTCTATTACAAACACTGCTGCAATGAACATTTCCATGCATGGGTCTTGGAATACAGGCAAAAGAATATCAACAGGGTGAATCCCTAGAAGTGGACTAGCTGGGCCAAATGGTATGAGCACGCTAAGTTTGGGAAGATGTGCCAAATTTCCTTCTGGAGAGATTACATCAATTTACAGGGTAAGGGACCAGACTCCCTGTGTGAGTAGTGGGCTCCAGGCTGGTGGGATTTGGTCCATCCTGATCCCACTCACAGGCTGGCAAATGTGAAGTCTCTTGCTGTGACCTCACAGTAGCAGCAAGACCACCCCATGTTGGTCCCTGCACCCTTCTTACTGTTGAGGTGCCGAGGACAGTGGCTGGGAGGTATAGCTCTTCCTCCAACGTTCCTCATAGATCTGGAGTAAGCCCCAACTTCAACCCATGACTCCAGAGCTTATCTGAGCTCTTCCATAAGGTGTAAATTCTGCAAGGGATGGGACAAAGGCTGACCTTTCATGCTGCCTGCACACAGAGGCTGTGCTCAATAAATACTTGTTAAAATAATCAGATTAAGGACATGCCCAGCTGCAGCAAACATCTCTAGGCTTCACACTTGGCAGAAAGTTTCCTGCTCCTACCAGCAATACATGCCCTGGTTTGGTCCTCAATGCACCTCCTCCAGCCTTCCAGAGGCACCTGACTGTGGGTATCCAGCACGCAGTGAGCTACAGAGACACTTCCCCTGTGCGACCTTCTTGGATCCAGAGGAACCACATCCAGGAGGCAGACGGACATCCAAGGAAGCCCTCCAGTCTGATCTCCAGTAAGAACTCAGAAGTTCTTGGATATTATTTCTGCCACATTTCATTGGTCAATGCACTCAGAGTGCCAGCCAGACCCACAAGGAAGGAAAATAAACTCTACCTCTCCATAGGAAGGTGGCACCAAGGCACAGGAAGGAAGGAACAGATGGTGGCTGTCTTTAGATCTAGTTACCTGAGACATTTGTCATAATATCATCAACAACAGTGGATGCCACTTGTGAAGGTTTAATCTATGCCAGCCACTGGGCAAGGTACGATCCTTTCACCTGCCCTTCCAGGGAGCGATTTTTGTACCTGTTTTGTAGGTGGATAAACTAAAATTCTGAGAGGTTCAGTGTCTTGCCTGGGGCCCGATATCTAGTAAGTAGCATCACGAGGGTTCAAACCCTCTTTCGTCTTGTTCCAAAGATCATGTTCTTTTCTGCCACACAGGGGGCCTCCTTTAATTGTTTTCTAGATTATTTTTTCAAGCATGCTCAAATTGCCTCATCTCCCCCATATATCCTAATTTATAAAATTATTTTAATTGTGAAACACAACATGCAAAAGAGTATGTAAATTGCTGTAAAGCAAACATCCACGTATCCACCACCCCGGTCAAGAAGCTGCCAGCACCCCAGAGGCCCCCTCGCACCATCCCTCCTGAGATAACCACCGCTTTGACTTTTATGGTAATTGCTTCCTTCTTTTTCTTTTGAGTTTTACCATCTAATTATGCAGCTCTAACAATATAGTTTAGTTTCGTCTGTGTTTGAATGTTATATAAATGGAATCATGCTGTAAGTCTTCTTTTATGTCTGCCTTTCTTCCCCCTCAAAACTGTTTTTAGGTTCATCCATGTTGTTTCATGGAGTTCAGTTCTTCACGTATGTGTGCGTGCATGTGGGTTTTGTGGGTTTTGTGTTTTTGTTGTTGTTTTGTTTTGCCGTATGGTATTAATTGCATAAACATACACACACTTTACTCCATCGAGTATTTCCAGACGGACACTGGGGCTCTGCGGAGCTCCCGAGAGGCAGGGCGCGGGCTGCCAGGGGTGATCTGGGCCGCGGGAGCACTGCGGGTCAGGCTGGCTCGGCTTTCCCGGATCCCGCAGCAGCCGCGATTCCCCATCCCCGCTCCTGCCAGTGGAGGGGAGCGTCCCATAGCTTCGCCTTCTTGTCAGCACCTGTACAGCAGAAATTTTCACATTCATCCATCTGGTGGGTATGTCATGATGTCTCGATGTGATTTTATATTTTGGAATTAGCATTCCGAAGCCAGCTTCCAAGGGCACAAGTCATGGGTCATCTGTACTAAATAGTGACCCCCTCCTGCAACGAGGACGCATGTTCAAGTCTCTTTCCCTGTCCCGTTCTATGCTTATTCCTGTTACTTGTAATGATCACAGCAGCACCAGGAGACAGTAATACCTGTCTTTCTTTTACGATGAGTCTTCAGAGCCGGGGCACCCTAGTCCACAAAGGTGCGTCTGACCACAAAGCCCGGGGTGTCCCCTCTGCCCTCCACCTTCCACAGTCGCGTGAGCTGAGCCATTACCACCCACAGGCGTGGGCAGGGACCGGGGCTGCCCTCCACGTGCGCTAACTGCTGCACTGCCCTGCACGCTCCACCTGACAGCAGGTCCTTTGATCAGTGGTTCTGCTGAAGCAGGGGTCAAATGCTGCCCTTTGTCCACGCATTCCTTCCACACACCTTTACCGAGGGCCAACTGCAGAATAACAGTAGCTGGTGCCACCAAGCACTTACTGTGTGCCAGGTGCTATTCTCAGCATTTCTACAGACATTAGCTCATTTAACCCTTATACGACACCATGAGGTTCAATAATATTCCCATTTGACAGCAGTGATTTTGTGAAATATATATTTGGTCTTCCTCCCTGTCTCCTGACATACAGCTGCCAAAATCCTTAGTATCTCCAGGGTGATGAGTGTTTTGGTTTGTTTGTTTGTTTGTTTGTTTTTGTTTGTTTGTTTGTATGCTGATGAGTTGTCTGGTGGCTGGCAGCCCCTAGGTAGCTTCAGGATGGGGTCTGGTCACTGGAAAGATCAAGGCAGGATTACAGGGTTGGGACATTCAAAACAGCCTCCCAACCTCTGGGGAGGGGAAGGGGACTGACGGTTAAGTTGGTCACCAATGACCTGTGATTTCATTAATTATGCCTACATAATGAAGCTTCCATAGAGCCCCCAAACAGCAGGGTTCAGAGAGCTTCCAGATAGCTGAACACATGGTGGCTCCTGGAGGGTGGTGCCCGGGGAGGGAATGGAAGCTCTGCGCCTCTGCCCCACACCTCTCCCTGGGCGTCTATCTCTTCATCTGTGTCCTTTGTCATATCCTTTATAGTAAACAAGTAAACCTAAGTACGTGTTTCCCTGAGTCCTGAGAGGTGCTCAGCAAACTAACCAAACTGAAGGAGAAGGTTGTGGGAAGCCGCACCTATAGCGAGTTGGTCAGAAGCACAGGCGAACCAACCTGGCACTTGCGATCGTCATTGGAAGTGAGGCTCAGTCCCACAAGGCTGTGTGAGCTGATGCTATCTCCAGGTAGATAGTGTCGGAGTTGAATTGAGTGAGAGGACACCCAGCTGGTGTCTGCTGCAAAATGGATTGCTCGCTCGGTGTGTAGGGAGAAACCCCTACACATTCAGTCATGGAAGTCTTCTGTGTGCATTGTGGTGTGACAGCAAAGGTAAAACAGTTTGCCTTTTCTTCTCAATAGCAAAACCACCAAGGCTCAGAGAAGTTAAGCACATTACCCAAGGTCGTAAAGCTAACAAACCTGGAGCTGGGGACCGACCCCAGATGCTCAGCTCCAGAGCCTGCACACAGAAGCTCTGTGTCATGCCTCTCCAAGCGCCACGTGCCCGCCCTCAGGACTTGTGCTGCCCTTTTTCAAGACAAACTGTAAATCACAGACCACGTGATTGCAAAACGCTACACGTAGATGGATGGAAGGGGATAGAAAGCCTGCATAGAGCCATGCAAATATATCCAACTACTTTTTTTAAAATGCACTTTACATTTCAGGATAGTTTTAAATTTACAGAAAAGTTGCAAAGACGATACAAGAGTTTCTGTGCACCCTGGATGCAGCTGTCCCCGTCGTTAACATCCTACGCTACCAGGGTACACCTGTGACAACTGAGAAGCCGACACTGGGGCTTTGCTAACCGTACAGCATTGGTCCTCCTAACTCAGCTTTATTCTGAGTTTGCCAGTTTTCCCCTGATGTTCTTTTTCTGCCCCAGGATCCCCTCCAGGACATCGCATTACATTTAGTCGTCATGTCTCCATAACTTCCTCTGGGCTGTGACATTTTCTCAGACCTTCCTTCTTTTCGATGAACTGAGCAGTTTTGAGGAGTGCAGGTCAAGTATTTTGATGAAAGTCTTTCCACTGGGATTTGTCGGATGCTTCCTCATGATGAGACTGGGGCGATGGGTTTGGGAGGAAGACTGCAGGATGGCCGTGCCCTTCTCAACGCGTCCTGCCAGGGGTCCACACCATCAGAACTGCGGCACTGTCAACGCCGGGCTTGACTGCCTGGCGGAGGCGGTACTCACCAGGTTTCTCCACTGCACGTTCCTTCTTGTTTTACCCGTACTGTCCTCTGTGGAAGGAGGTCACTCGCTGTGGCCCCCACTCAAGGCCGGGTGGGGTGCAGAGGAGCAGCTACCTAAATTATCTGGCATTCTTCTGTGCAGGAGACTTGTCTCTCCTCCCCGTTTATTGATTTATTCAATCATTTGTTTATGTCACTATGGAATCACGGATATTTATTTTACAGTACTTTGGGCTGTTCCCCAATACTGCATTACTTTTTTTGTTGTTCAAGTCATTCCAGCTTTGTCCCGTGGGTGGTATTTCAGGTTGGCCATGTGTCCCTGTGACTTGCCCCTCTCCTTTTGTTTTTCTGAGCACATCTTTCCTTTCTGGCACTACACGGTGCTCCAGGTTCACCCTGTATTCTCCCTGCCTCGGACCTTGGAGCAGCCATTTCTGCAAGGAGCTCTGGTTCCTGTTATTGGAGAATGGAGTTAGAAACCAAAACCTGGGCTCTGGGTGTGTTTGCCATGAACCTCGCAGCAGACGGAGCTGGGAAATACGCTTGAATATAGCTCACGTACCCACACGTACGTATAACTGTTTCTGTGTCTGTGCAGCCACATCTACATCAAGCTGACCTGAGGGCACCCTGATGTCTCCGACTCTAACGCGATGGCATGTGCTTTATTCCAGACTTTTGCTCTTGCTTGTCCATAGCCTCCCCTCCAACAGTGAGAATCTGGAATGCACCGCCCACCGCGATTTCCTCATGTGCTCAGAGCCTGTGTGCACATGCAGGAGCTTCAGACCACGGCCCCACACCTCGAGAGAAACAACTGGCCAGCGAGGGCCAGGTTTACGCACAGTCCTTTTTTCTTCAGTCTGACAGTTTCTAGACAAAATACCATTTTCCAAAGTTACTTAGGTCAGGGACTTTCCCTCCAATGTCTTCAGAGACATTATGTCTTACATTTGCATACATTTAGAATCTTTTGTTACGGTCTGCAGTCCATTTGTTTGATTTATTTTTTAATTTCATACATGAAGATTCATTCCTTGTGCTGTAAACTTGTACGTTTTTGACAACTTTACACAGTGTCATGTATCCACTGCTACGGTGCCATGCAGATTAACTCTGCCACCCTAAAAATGTCCCTGTGTGTACCCTTTGTCATCAGTGACTTCCCATACCCGACCCCTGGCCTTACACGTCACCATGCTGCCTCCAGTGTGGCTCCAGCTCGCAGAAGCCCCTATGCACGGAGGGATACTGGGCTGCAGGTCACAACATTATGGGGACAGCACAGCGTTAACCTTTCCTTACGTGCTTAAAATCACACAGAG
>NW_007727118.1:431089-435030 GCF_000696425.1 Galeopterus variegatus | reverse complement strand
TCTCAGCACATCTGCGAGCCACGCGGCCGTTGCACAAAGCCGAGTGGGGGGCCGCGGGGACTTCTCAGTCATGGTGCGTGAGGAGCACGGCCCAGCCCCTCTCGCTTCCTGCCCTGTGAGAACATTCCCCCCCTGGGGGATTTCGGAGCCCCCCACATTCTCGTGTAAATCTGTTTCCTTGCAGACCACATATCTCAGACAGATTCACAATGTATAGAAACAGCAGGGCCATCTGGGCCAGAGTTGCAGGCACGAGGCTGACGTCGTCTGACTGTTGGACACGCCGTGGCTCCACACCCATCCATGCTGGCAGGCTTTCCCTGGCAATTTACCAAGTAGCCATCACCAGGGAGACCCCCTCCTCGATTCCAGCCCACGGCGCCCGCGAGTGTTTGCAGGAGTGGGGAATACAGCCAGTAAAGGGCGGGGGCTGTGGCCCCCAGCAAACTGGATTCAAAACTGAGCAGCCCCTCACTCACTGCGCAAACCTGGGGAGGAGGCGCCTGCCCCCCTAGATCTCAGTTTCCTCATTTATGAAATGGGGGTGGTAGCAGCTGCCCGATCTGCCGAGAGGACTCAGTGGGGCCGTGGAAGGGGTGTGTGCTCAGCAGATGACGTCCTCCCCAGGGCAGTTCAGTGGACACCCTGGAGCCTCTGCCCCAGCCCTGCCCCTGGCACCTGACAGCATGAGGTCACCTGTCCTTTCCGGTGGGTGGCAGAATCTCCATAGAGCTTGCACTCCGCTGGGCTTGGTCCTGAACCCTCCCGCCATGGCCTGGCATGCAGTAGTGCTCCCAAAAGGCTACCAACTGACCCCAATTGTGCTTGCAGGGATTTCTGGTTTTGTCTTGGAGAACGGAAGCTCTTTGGGGGAGAAGCATGAGCCGGAGACAGTCGGTGAAGCGGCAGGCAGGCGGCGAGGACTCTGGGGTTGGAGCAGCGTCATGGGACCCTTGGGAGTCTCTGGCCCCACTGGCTCTCACCCTCCCATCTGCAGCTCCAGCCACCTCTAAGTGTCTTCCTTCCACACCATGGTCAGGAATCTGCAAAGGGCTTAGAAATGTCCTGCCCCGGGGCCGAGCCCGTGGCGCACTCGGGTTCGGATCCTATATAGGGATTATATAGGGATGACCGGTGCGCTCACAGCGCTCACTGGCTGAGCAGGGTGCGGCCGATCTCAAAAAGGACAAAAAAAAAAAAAAAAAACAGAAAAGAAATGTCCTGCCCCGAACTTCCTGACCAGATGTGTGGTTAAGACAGAAGACTCCTGCGATCCTTCGATGCCGTCCAATGTATTTGCACATCAGTATGAGGGGTCTTCAAACAGTTCATGGAAAGATTCCTATTATCTTTTAATCCCATTATTCCACAAACTTTTTGAAGAATGCTCATATGTCATAGCCTCAGCCGTCCCTTCATCTGGGCAGTTTTAACAACTGTTGGCCTAGAAAGCAGCATCCACTAGGACAATGACCACCAAGGGACATGGAAGACTCATAAATAGGGAAACAACCGCCCAGAGAGGTCAAGCGACCTGCACAAGGCCACACAGCGTGGTGGTGGTGGTGAGCTGGGAGGGACGCAAGGCCTTTGGTCCACCTCTCCATCCTCAGGTGCCTCCCTGACGTCGCCCAGTCTCCCAGTGCTCGGAGCGTCCAGGAACCCAGGACCTGCCCCAGCCACCAGGCACTCTCCACATATCGGAGGACCACGGGCCCTCTGTGCTTCTCTGGATAGTCCGCACCCCACCCTGACCCCCAGCCCGAGGATGAGCTCAGCCTCTCGCGTCTGGTCTCCAGATGCCCGTTGAGACCTCCGCTCCCTTCCCAGGCAGTCTTCTGATCTCTGCCCAGATTGCAGACAAAGGCAGCCTGTCCCACAGAGCCCAGGAACGTGGAGGACCCCAGGCCAGGACAGCCAGCGGGAGTTCATCCTGCAAGTCCTGGGACCCATCCGCAGGCTCGGGGGGAACGAGCAGGGTGGGGTGGTGACGTCCCCCGTGGTTGCAGAAAGAGGCGCCTTCATGTCTGCTGGGAAATTTGTCCACCTCGAGGGTTTGTCTGCTGGTCTGGATGGGGCAGGGGAGCTGGCCTGGGTGGTGTTCTGCATAGACGGCTCCCCAGGCAGACCCAGTGGTCCACGCTGGCGGGCACGTCTTCCGTTCTGCAGGGACAGGATACCTCAACAGTTGGAACTGTTGCCACCCAAACCGCCTCGTTGGACCCTCCCAGCAGGCTGGTGAGGGCAGAGCAGGGGAATCAGCCCATCTCTGAGATGGAGAGCGGAACCCCAGGGCAGGGTGACAGTCAGGGCAGGTTGGAACCCAAATCTCTCTCAAGCCCAGGTGAGCGGGAGCCACTGAGCCTCCCCACCAACCTCCTCTGGGCTGTGCTGGAGCAGCCCCTCCAGCGCTGGCACCTCACTTGTGTCCTTGCACCCTAAACGTCTACCTCCCACCATCCCCCGTCTCTCTATGCTCGCCTGAGTCTCCCGACTCCCCTCCATCCACAGTGCATGCGCTCGCCTGGG
This sequence comes from Galeopterus variegatus, assembly GCF_000696425.1. NCBI lineage: Eukaryota > Metazoa > Chordata > Mammalia > Dermoptera > Cynocephalidae > Galeopterus > Galeopterus variegatus. The sequence continues at coordinate 432,501 of NW_007727118.1, read as the reverse complement.
CCACCTGGAGCCCTTTCCCACCTCCGCCCCTGCCCCCGGCTGGCCTGCCTCCCCCTTGGACTCCACCTCTACCCAAGCGAGCGAGGGGGTACCGCCCTCCTTTCCAGAGCACGCTGTGCGCTCCTGGGGAGATGAAGTCCCCCTCCCAGCCTTCCCTTCCTCCCAGACTGTCCTCTGCCTGGAAGGGCCATCAGCAAGCAGACGCAAGGAGGTGACACTTTCTCAGCACACTGACTTGCAGGTGTGCTAGGAGCCGCATCAGCAACTGCGAGAACTTCACCATCCTCACCCATTTTTCTGTGAAGACTGAGAGAACTAGAAGCTTCTGGAGTCGCGCAGGAAATTCCCTCAGGTGCGCCTGGCTGAGCTGGGATTCTCAGGGAGCAGCAGAGCTTGGAGCAAGCTGGGCTGTCAGGGGGAGAAGGTCATGTAGACCTTGCCTCTTCCTGCGTCTGCGACACCCCTCGCCAGTGGGGAGCTGTGTCTTTGTTGTCACAGCCTGGCACCCTCCGAAGGCACGGGGTGCTCTGCCCCGGCCTCCTACCAGGCCTGCTGGGGAAGCCAGGGGTGCAGGAGGGATGGGAGGGGAAGTGCTGACGGCAACCACGGGCCTGGGTCTCCCCTTCCCCCACTCGTCTGGCCAGCCCAGCAAGGAGGCCCGTCCACACTAGTGCCAGGTCAGCTGGCTAGGACCAGGGCCAGGGCCAGCACGCCGTAGACACTCCAGAAGGGCCTGTCACACACAGGTCTGGGGACAAGTGTCTTCGCCAAGCCATGCTCTACCCACAGGCCATTCCAGGTGGGTCTCAGGGCAGAGCCCACCATCACTTCTGTCCCCAGACCAAACAGCAACTGCCCCTGCTACTGAACAGCAGTGAAGCCCCTGGAACCAGGAGGAGGCATTGCAAGGACCTGTGTCGTAGTCCCGTGGCTTCTGAGGCCCAAGGAGGCTACGGGTCCAGGTCAGCCACTGGGTGTCATGTCACTGACACCACGGCTCTCCACCAGTCTGGCCCAGCCCGAGACCAGTCCCTTCCACTGGTCTGAAAGGGCAGCGTCACAGGCTGTCTCCACCGAGGGGAGTCGTGTTTGGACAGGAGCTTCAGCAAAGTCAGAGTCTAAAATGCTGAGCTGCTCGAGCTCAGAACTTGGTCTTCCAAACGTTTACCGAGTCCCTGAGGTGTGGCCAGCCACATCGAGCTAGCTGCAGGGAGAAGGCACGGGCCCAGCCATGCCCTATGGGAGTCTCGGTCCAGGGCAGGTGTGGCTGAGGGATGCAGGTGCAGGAGGGATTGGGTCCCCACTCAGCTGATGCCAGCACTGGAGACCCAAAGGACCCCCCAGAGTGCAGCAGGTGGTCAATCCAGGCAACTCGTCCTGCTTTTAGGTTAGTGCAAGTGGGTTACGTGGAG
>NW_007727118.1:429117-430825 GCF_000696425.1 Galeopterus variegatus | reverse complement strand
GAACTTGGTCTTCCAAACGTTTACCGAGTCCCTGAGGTGTGGCCAGCCACATCGAGCTAGCCGCAGGGACAGGGCACAGGCCCAGCCCTGCCCTCTGGGAGTCTCGGTCCAGGGCAGGTGTGGCTGAGGGATGCAGGTGCAGGAGGGATTGGGTCCCCACTTCATCTGATGCCAGTACTGGAGACCCAAAGGACCCCCCAGAGTGCAGCCGGTGGTCAATCCAGGCAACTCGTCCTGCTTTTAGGTTAGTGCAAGTGGGTTACGTGGAGGACCCCGGTCACATTCACCGTGACCCTCTTTATTCTGCTCTTCAGGGACCCTCTACATCGCCAGGGTGCCCATTCATGCCCACCCGGCCCCGCTGATGCCCAGGGAGGTGGAAGGACAGAGACGGCTCTCCCTCCAGCCCCTCAGACCCAGCCAGACCCCAGTGTCGGCAGAGCTGAGCACGGCTTGGCCAGAGCAGAGGGGCCTGGAGCCTTGCTGCGGCGTGGACCCCAGGCCGCCCCACCCCCACAGCCCTGTCTGTTGAACTTGGCTGACCAAGTGTCCCCTTCCCGTTGCCATTTCAATCATCTCAGGGCAATTTCCTCTCTCGTCTGAACACCAACTCCTCTCCAGATGGCTTCTCCCTTGGTCCCCCTCTGCCTGGATCGTGGGCCAAGCCCCGTGGCTAAAGGCTGGGGAGAGACATCAGAGGCCTTCGTCTCTGGGAAGGACACTGCGGCGGGCAGGCAGGAAGGCACGGCGGCGGCGGTGGTGGCGATGCGCGTGCTTGGAAAGGGAAGTCCTCCGCCCGGCTGGGGCTCGGCCATCCCACCCACCCTGGCCCAGTGGCCACAACTATGCCATGAGCAGCACATTTTTAGACTGTGAGTCAGCTGTTAATGGAGTGATTTTTTTAATCATCCCAGAAGGAACGCTGATTTATAGCCCTTCTCTGTGGGGGCAGCGTCAGAGGAGGCTGGTCTAAAACTGGCGTGGGGTGGGGGTGGGGGCAGCCCGGGAGGGTCTGGTCGATGGCCGGTCGCCTCTTTGTTCTCAGAGAAGGACGCGCGAACCTCCTGGTCCATCCTCTAAGGAGTCTGGGCTCCCCGAGGTGAAGGGCAGGACAGAGCTCACCGTCCTATCCGTTTGGACCCACAGGAGACCCTGTGTGGGCTGCAATGCCGGGTTATGTTACTGTCGCTTCGACTCCTGCTACAAGGGAAAATAAGCCAATCACGGAAATTGTCTTGCTGGGCCAAGCCCCAGGGTACTGAGCACTGTGGGTATCGCCGGATGAATGAGATGATCCTTTCGTGCAACGCGTGTGACGAAGAATCATCCAGATTTCAATGGCGGTCGACGTGTCTCATCTGAGCCTGTAGAGCTGGACCTCGAGTGGGGAGTGGTCCCGCCAGACCACGCTCTTTATTGTTCAACGAATCGCTGGGGACGCATATGCAGGTGTCCGAGCAAGGTGACGCAGGGGGACCAGAGCCCGCCTGACGAGGCGCTGTCCCTTGCTACGGCAGCTTCTGTAGGGAGCCTCCCAGGACTGCTGGGGTCTCCATAGGAAGTGAGGGGGATCAGGGAGCCAAGACCCCAAAACTCAGTGACTCAGCCTTTTGCTCCTCCCAGACGCATGCAACCTCCATGCACAAAACCCCCTCAGTGCCACCTTCCCACCCATCCGACAGCCAGTCTGCCCGCCTTGGGCTGTGTG
>NW_007727118.1:424336-428919 GCF_000696425.1 Galeopterus variegatus | reverse complement strand
CTCGAGTGGGGAGTGGTCCCGCCAGACCACGCTCTTTATTGTTCAACGAATCGCTGGGGACGCATATGCAGGTGTCCGAGCAAGGTGACGCAGGGGGACCAGAGCCCGCCTGACGAGGCGCTGTCCCTTGCTACGGCAGCTTCTGTAGGGAGCCTCCCAGGACTGCTGGGGTCTCCATAGGAAGTGAGGGGGATCAGGGAGCCAAGACCCCAAAACTCAGTGACTCAGCCTTTTGCTCCTCCCAGACGCATGCAACCTCCATGCACAAAACCCCCTCAGTGCCACCTTCCCACCCATCCGACAGCCAGTCTGCCCGCCTTGGGCTGTGTGCCGTGGGGGAGTGTGACCTCTCTGAGTCCCGGCTTTCTCACGATCCAGCCAAGGAAGCAAAGGCAGGCACCTGTGTCGCCCCTGTTCCTTCTTCCCACAACAGACGTTGCCAGTCGACCACAGCTGTCCCTCCCGGGGAGTCGGGGCTGCGCCTCAGAACCCCCGTCAACACAGGCCTCTGCACCACAACTGGTCATTGACCAGGATCGTCAACGAAGCAAACTCTCTTTGCTATGTCTCTGCCTTAGAAAGGAAACTGAAGCTCAGACAGGGACAGGGACTTGCCTGGGAACACTCAGAGCTGGGAGCAGAGCAGACCCCAGTTATCCACAGCCCTGGGAAGGGGAGGGGGCCTGCGGGAGAGCTCCAGGGAGGCAGGAGCCCCAGCCTGGGCAGAGGCCGATGCCGATGCCGGGGCGTGGACAAGGACGCCCCTGGGCTGTCTGAGTGGATGAAAGGTAAAGGCAGGAAGCCAGCAGGAGCAGGGACGGGGCGGGAATCGGGCGTGCGGTCTCGGTGGGTCCCCACACCAACCAGAGATGAGGGTGCGTAGCCTATGATGAAGGTGGTTGTCATTAGAAGAAAATCTTTTTTTAATGGTGGGAAAAGATATAAACTTGGCCCGGGTGCTTTAAATCAATATATCGAACACGTGTTGGGCAGCAGGATGCGAAGGAAGAGAATCTGTCAGCCGGAAACGCGGCAGAGCCGGCCTCGGAAGGCTGGTTCAGGGAGGCCCCCACAAGGTCCCCAGGGACAGCCAGGGGCTCCGACAGCCCGAGCAAAGCCACCCACGGCCGGGGAGGACCTTGCAAGGCCCCCGGCACTGCAGAGGGCAGGTGCTGGTCCACCTCCGCCACCCAGTGTGCAGCTTAAATGAAACATTTGTACACTAAAGTAAGGGTGAGAAAACACAATACAAATTTTATTTTCCCCTAAATGGCTACCTCAGTGCTGTCTATGAAATATCTAAGGTCATGCTTATTTTGAGAGTTATTCTTGCTGTCTCGGTCTGGAGGAGGAGCGTGCACTCTTCGTGTTTCCCCTCGTTCGGCCGACGTCGGGCTGTGGGGTCTGACTTCCCCCCCCCCAAGCCGCCCCCAAGGACTCTGCAGGCAAACTGTTCCCCACAGGAGATGGCACTGATTGGGGTGCCTCGGCCCCCCCAAGTGACCAGTGCCCTGTTCTCCCGGCTGGCCTGGAGGGGCAGCCAGGAACAGACAGAGCACCCAGCAGGTCACAGGGCAGCCTGGCCTGTGAACACGTGTGGAGTCCGTGGGCTCTGCCTGAGAATGTCAGTGACAGCACGAGCCGGGCTCTGGGCTCAGTGTCACTTCCCCGCCACTGACAGACTGGAAGAGAAGGGACTTGCAAGAGGATAAATTCTGCTAACATCTGTGGTCAGAAACAGCCTGGGTGCCAGCCACAGGAGTTACTGAAGCCAAGAGGGACACCCAGCTGACACATGCAGCCAGTCCCCTGGTCTGAGAAGCGGGTTGTGGGGCCTGACATGCCTGGCGCACACTGTGGCTTCCCCACCCTAAATGTCACCCAACCTGTCCACACCTGAGTTTCCTCATCAGCAAAGTGGATGGGGTAGGTGTGAGAGTGAAATACAGTAACACACGTGCATTTAGTACACACACACAACACGCACACACCCTCACATGCGCACACACACACGCACTCACAGGCGCGCGCACGCACACGCATGCACACACTGCCTGCACAGGAAGTGGGACACACAGTGTCGTGCCGTAAATGTCTAACAACCAGCTCTCTGAGGAACACAAAAACGAAAAAGCAGCCTCTTTGTAGCGTGTGCCAATTCCTATGGTGTAAGCGCCCCCTCCTTGCTGGCTTCCAGCTCCCCACGTGACATCCCTGAGCAGGAGGGTGTGGGTCTCCCTGAAATCATGTGCTGGACCCTAAGACCCAGTGTATGGTATGAAGAGGTGGGGCCTCGGGGGCGACCAAGTCATGGGGCTACACCTTCAAGCGTGGCTCAGAGCCCTGGTAGGGGACTCCAGGGAACTGGCAGGCCCTTTTGTGCCCTTCTGCCTGCCACCATATGAGGACATGTGTTTGTCACCTCCAGAGGACGCGGCATTCAAGGCGCCATCTTGGAGGCAGACACCAGGCCCTCATCAGACACCAAACCTGCCTGTACCTTGATCTTGAACTTTCCATCCTCCACAATTGTGAGAAGAAATTTATGCTGTTTGTAAATTACCCAGTCTAAGGCATTTTGTTATAGCAGCAAGAACAGACTGAGGCAGTGAGGACGAGCCCCTCCAGGACACACTACGCCAGAAATCAGCAGCCATTAGCCGGTGCCATGTCCCCAGTGGGTAGAACACACGGCTCTAAGAACCAAGGGGTGACAGAGAGAGGAAGCCTGCTGACACCTCCCAGTGATTAACTGGGGGGCTTGTCTTCCTCTCCCCATAACTTTAGGCTCAGTGAGCCTCGGAGTCCAGCTTCCCGGAGAGAAATGCTTGCACTGGACACACAGCAAGAGTCCCCTTCAGCTTTCCCTGTGACCACCTCCTGGTGACATCATGCTCCTCACGCCACGAGACCAGCAGGTTAAAAAGGAAATGGTCATACTATCAGGAAACTGGCCTGTTAACTAGGAGTAATCAGCCCTGCTCGTGGGTGCGTGGAGGGTGCCTGCCACTCAGTGGGACAGGGAGGAGCACAGTCATCGCCTCTGTGGGCTCAGCTTCCCACACGGGGTGGAAGTGGACTGGGGCAACAGTGACAGACTGACCCGCCAGGGACAAGGGTGGGCCACCCAGCAGACTGAGGCTGTCCCAGCAGAGGCGACAGTCAGCTGAAAGGAATCCAGAGTGGGGGTGCAGCGGAGAAGTGACGAGCGTCCGTTTCATCTCTGAGACCAGCCGCGGTGGGGCGAGGTGGGGATGCTGCGGTTAATCCCTGTATTAACCCACTTCTGTTGCTTGTAACAAAACACACGGAACTGGGTGATGTGTAAGAAAATGAAATTTACTGCTGACAGTTTCGGAAGCTGGAAGTCCAGAGTCCAGGGAACACATCTGGTGAGGGCTTTCTTTGGTGGTGACCTCAGTGATGGCAGGGTACCGCACTGAAAGTGGCAGGGCAGAGAGGGCAGAGAGCAACCTCCTCACGCAGTCCCTTTCTAAAGCCCTCCCAACCACGCCCACGAGCGCCGTTTTTAATCCATTCATTGCAGCACTGTCCTACAGTCTAATCACCACTTCAATGCCCCACCTTTCAATTACTGTAATAAAATTTCCCACTCTCAATAGTTACAGCGCGGATTAAGTTTGGGGGCGACATTCAGTCCAAGGCATCCCCCTAACCTATGCTAAGTCTCCCTGGGAGACAAGATCAACCAAAACCCTGGAGGAGCCCTTTTTCCAGACAGGGTCAGTTGGTGTGAGTGGACCAAGGGGTGGGCCGCAGTGGCTGCTGGGGCCTGCCCTGGGAGCCCCTTCAAGACCACACACGCCTGAGTGCTCTGGCCACGGCTCTGGACCCAAAGGGGTTCCACTGCGCCAGGCCACACCCCTCCCAGGGCCCGCCCACAGCCAGTGACTAGTCACGTGGGCACACAGAGGTTCAGCCCCTTCACCACAACGCGAGCCCACTCCAAAGACACGTTGCAGCTCCAGAGCTGCCTGTGGCACGGGCTGAGACCCTGTTACACTGCAGCGTGGCTCGACTTGCCCTCGGCCCAGTTCTGGGGACCTCACTTCTTATTAGGTGCTGGTCCCCAAAGCACTTCTTTAAATCCTATCTATATGTAATTCTCCGTCTCCAAGGCTCCCAGAGAACCCATCTTAACATATCTGAGTAGCAAAGATGAAAGACAACATGAATAGTGTCCCCGACCAGGCATAGAGAGAGGGAAGGACAGCCGTGCAAGTCGCGTAGCTGGGAGGAAAGGTGGCAGCTGGTGGAGGTCCTGGTGGCCCCCGCTCGTGGACCTGGATTAAGTCTTCTGTCTCTGCCATCATCAGGACCCTTCCTCCAGCAACAGGAGCAGGCACCTGCCTGACACGGTGCCTAAAGATGGGGCCGCAGGTAATTCCCAGTGAGAGGGGAGCTCGCCTGCGCCGCACATCCTGATGCATGGCGAGGGTGCTGCCAGTCACTGTCCGAAGTCGTGGGGATCAACTGTTCACCGACTCCCTTTCAAAGGGTTGTTGCGGGCCGGCCCGGTGGCGCACTGCTACAGTGCGCCGCTTGGGAAGCGCGGCGGCGCT
>NW_007727118.1:420321-423445 GCF_000696425.1 Galeopterus variegatus | reverse complement strand
GTCCGTTGCCGGTCACGGAAAAAGACAAAAAAAAAAAAAGGGTTGTTGCAATAATGAAGTGCACGTAGACTAGCCGTGGAAGAGGGCAAAACTGCTTCTCGGAGTGTGTGTGAAATTCTGGACTGGGATCTTCAGTGCGTCCTGAGCCAAACCTTACCTTTATTCCTGTAGGAAAACATCTGAGATTCTACTGGAAACCAGTGAGAAAATTGTTCCATGTACACGCTCTTGGCAGCCCTCGTGCTGGAAGTCAGACCTGCCTGGACTTTGACAGGCTGGAGATGAATTTTCTCAAATGCAGTTTAGCGGGCGGGAGAAACGGGTCCTCTGAGTGGAAGGGAAGTCTGGTGGCTGTCACTGTTTTCTGGAGCCACAAGGAGCCCACTGAGGTCCCTCAGAGGCTTCACTGGGGAAGGGGGCATGCTCCGGCATCCCCCTCTACTTCACTTCCTGGATGTCCACATATGGTTTCATGTGACACGAGGGCCCCGTGGCTAAGGAAACACCAGGCGCACTGTCCCATAAGAGGCAGCCACACTCTTGCGACGTCCCAGTCAGAAATAGAAAAGCAGGACAGTGCCTCCGCAGCCACATGTCAGTGGGTACCAAACCACCCAATTCCACGTCGGCAGCACGCTGGGACCACATGGCTGGGGGAAGGGTAACCATGGCAATCCCCCAGTCATCGCTAAGTAGTTCTCTCACATTGTACAATCGCTCTGTTTATAGGAAGAATGCTGACCATATATCCTGGTTTTCCATGCACAGTACTTCACTAGGAAGGAATGCGGAACCCACCAGAACGAGCACACGGTGCAGTTTTCCTCCCCAGCGTTGGGAAGTAAGACGCTGGGGCTCTCCTGCTGTCCCTGAGGCTGGGGAGGGCACGGCTTGCCCCAGCAAAGGATCCATTGGCCAGACCAGGGTCCCAAAGATGGAACAGCAGGGTCTCCCTGCCTGAGACAGGAGGGACCTGTCTGTGCCAATCCTGGGTCTGGGGTCTGTAATCAGGCCAAACCACCACGGCGCTCACTCAGCAGAATGAAACTGGATCATGGAGGGGGGGTCTCCCTTCTTCCTGGGCAAGGCCACAAGAGTTTCCTTGTGACTTGAGCTGAGCTTTAGTTTTCTGGGGGAAGGCACACGTGCTTGCTTTCTTACAAGATGAAGTTCAAATTTAGGAGGGGAAAGATGAGCTTCAGACACTAAAAATAATCTTTGGGGACTTTTCAAGGAAAAGAAATGGCTGTACTGTTGAACCAGCCTTCAGAGAAATGTTTCCATTCTTGATTTCTGTCTTTGATGCATGTGGCAGTCCTGTCATTGATATTCAAGATGCGGCCTGTAATTTCCTGAGACCTGAAAACCCAGATGTTCCCTGGTTTAGACTTGACAACGTAGAAAGATGAATTTTAGGAAAATGCACATTGGAACTTTTTGAAACTTTTTTTTTAATGGGATGTGTAACAAAACCACACAAATCAACAAAACATCCCTCAGTGAGTGATCACACACTACGCACCCCGGTAACAACACCCGGGCCAAGAGCTGAAATGTGACCACCTCTCTGGGAGCCTCACTGGGCCCTGCCCCCCCCCCACTGTCCCTTCATTCTTCCCCAGAGCGGCCACGACTCTGCCTCCTTCCACTGCCTTAAGTCAGCGCAGCCCTGTGGGGGTGAATTGGTGTCTGACTCCTTTGGCTCAGTACGTGTGGATTTACCCGCACTGCTGGGTGTGGCTCTGGTTCATTCACTCCCTCTGCTGCACAATCACATTGAGGCCTTTTAAAAAGAGAAAAGCAAAGAAAATTGGCTTGCTGTGGTTTGAAGGCAAAAGGCCTGCCTGGTTAGGCTGAGACCATCTCCCGGGAGAGCCCAGGGCTGTGCCGTTTGGAGAACTTTGGGGAAGAGGTCGGGGGGTGTCTGAGGAGAGGCAGCAGCTAGGGCACAGGACAAAGGCCATCGCAGAGACTTGGCCAGCCTGGCCCCTCAGTTCTGCCAAGTCAGAGTCCTCCAAGGCACCAGCCTTTGGGAGAAAACGGCCCAGGGCTGGGAGCCTCTGGGGCGAGGACCCAGCCTCCAGGGCAGCCCACTCTGGGGCGGGACAATGGCCTTTTTCTGCTGCCCCCTGTATGGTGAATGGCACCCATGAGTGACTCACACCACTGGTATTTTTAGGCTGACTCCAGTGAGCAGGGAAGGCCGTGCTCATTCCAGGCCAGCACCTCCCTGCAGCTGGCTGGCCCGAGCGGGAGCCCCAGGAGAGCGATCCCGCCCCTCGACTTTGTCCAGTTTTCACATTTCTTCTGATAATACAAGGAACAAAAGGATGAAAGCTGGCCTAGGATTCAAAAGATGAGCAGCCCCTCCTATCAGCCAACCCCCACCGAATCCAAACACCCTTCCTTCATCTACCGCCTGGGCATCCCCCTCCCACGTCCTGTTCTCTGCAGAGAGGAAAACCCATGCTGGGCTCCGCTGGAAGGGCCAGCACCCGGAGGCCCTGCTCTCAAAATCAATACACAATAATCAGCTGCTCCTATAAAGAAACAAAAGCCGGCAAGAACATAGAAAGGAAAAACAGAACCCATTTACGAAATGCTAAAAAACTCAAAAATAATAAAGTACGTTTAACAAGAAATGTACAGGATCCATATGGAGAAAATGTTAGGACTCTACCAAGAAATATAAGACAGAAATGGGAAAAAAGAGGAAATTGCTCATGGGGAAGAGACGTATTAAATGTAAACTGTCATTTCCTCCTAAAATTATCTACTAATTCAATTCAACCCTACTAATTAAAATATCAATAGTACTCTCTGCGGTGAGGAGGGGGATTAGCAAGTAATTTTTAGTTCGAAGAAAATAACTAGTTCATGAGGATAGATCAGAAAATTCTGCTCCGGTAATGAAGACACCTAAGTAGCCCTCTGTGATATGATCATTTAAAATAGCTCAGTACTAGAGACTTAGATCCATCAATGAAACTGAGAAGAGCCCAGAAATTAGCTCCAAAAAAATGTGTGGGACCTTAGATTTTGGTAAATTGGACAGAGAAAATGGGATGTCCTAAAAATTGTGGTAGGGCAAGTGACTGGTCATTTGGAAGAAAAAATCTGAAGA
>NW_007727118.1:412678-419561 GCF_000696425.1 Galeopterus variegatus | reverse complement strand
CTCCCAAGGGGCGCACTGTAGCAGTGCGCCACCGGGCCGGCCCCATGGGGGTTTTTTTGGACATGATTTATACCATCCCTCCAAAAGCTTGAGGTCAATTCTGCTTCACTAAGCGCTCTGACTAACAGCACCTTGTAGGGTGGGCCTGACGGGCGAGCCACGCTGTAAAACAGGCAGATTTGGTGATTCTGACGTCTCCTAAAAAGACCATCAGTCTCCTGGAGACCACAGGAGGGTCCCAGGGTCCGACAGGGAGCATTGATGCCCCAGCGACAAGGTTCTGTGGGTTCTGGACATGTGGTCTTTTCCCTCCCCAGAAAAGCCACAGACCCTGTGGACCACCGAGCCCCCAGCCCAGTGCCCAAGCAGCCCACGGCCAAGGGTGACGCTTCTCCCCTGCTGGAACGGTGCTTTCCAACAAGGCCACGGGGGCTGTGAGCCGCACTCGGCCATTTCCAGGAAGGGATTTGCAGCAGCCGTGAAAGTTGAGAGCGTCCCCTCCTCTGGCTCTGGCTCTGGAGCCCTTCCAGACAAGCTCCCACACCCTTGACGGAGGCAAGGCCACGGGGGCTGTGAGCCGCACTCGGCCATTTCCAGGAAGGGATTTGCAGCAGCCGTGAAAGTTGAGAGTGTCCCCTCCTCTGGCTCTGGCTCTGGAGCCCTTCCAGACAAGCTCCCACACCCTTGACGGAGGTTCTGGAGAATGCTTCCCTCTAGCAGAACCGGAGAATCCATGGGGGCTTGTCTCACGGGTGAGGTAGGGGTCCCTGGGTCACTGAAGCAGTGACTCAGGTGCCTCCTCAAGCGGTGCAGAGGTCATTCTGGGGGGCAGGGCCAGGGGAGGTCATGGCCTCAGCCCCCAGCAGCTACAAATAAGGCACTAGCAAAGGATTTACGCATCCATAGTTTTGAGGTCCTTTCACCCAAGAAGGTCCCAGGACCCTTCCCTGGAGCCACCCCCGAGGCCACCCTCAAGAGTGCGGTCAGGGTAGGCTAACAAGGGCCACTCCTGAGGCCCAAGAGCAAGTGGCGAGTCACAGAGCACAGGGGAGCCCTGCCACCTCCCAGACGCCTGGTCTACCATGATTTCTGGGAGATGAGAGTTTACTCCCAAGTCAGGAGCCACCTCCCGGGAGAGAGACGCGCCACCCGCTCTGCTGAGCCAGCAAGTGCACGTGTTTGCAATGGGGTCGGGGGGCCCTGCCCAGTTGGGAACCCTCCACTCCACTGATAAGAGAAAACTTGCCTGTAGTTACCCCCAGTTCAGCCGAGATCACCTTGTGCATAGACGTTGACGCCCTTCAGGAAACCCAATGTCCAGGATGGCGAGAGAGGAAGAAGACAGTCTGGACTCAGCCGTTCACCCCACGAGTGACCTTGGAAAGCTCCCTTCCCACTCTGTCCTCAGTTTCCCCAACCGAAGGGCTGGCTGGATCGGGGGTCTTGCAGATCCTTTCAGCTGGAACTTCTGGTCTCCCCCAGGCCTCTATGAACATCTCCAAGGAGTGTCAGGGCACAGGGGGTTAGAGGACAGCGGGTCACAGTAGGGCCATCGAGGGACAATGAGGTTACACCGTGGGACAGGGAGGAGGCTGGGGAGCAGAAGGGCTGGGGTAGGAGGGTGGAAGTAGAGAAGGTCCCTGCAGGGGCCTGCAGGGCATCCAAGGTCGGGGCCCCTGCAGGCCTGACGCACACAGCCACTGAGTGAAATGCAGGGGAGGAAGAGGCCTCCAAGGTGGGCCTGAAAATCGAGGGCCCCGAAAAGCCCGGCACTCCCGGAGGAGGACAGTGCACAAGCTCGGGACCAAGTCCTCAGCAGCCAGCCCGGTCCTTCTCCCGCGGCCACAGCTGGGCTGCAGCTGCTGCCTCTGGAACCTCCCCTCCCCCACGTCCTTTGCTTAGGGTACGTTTTGCTCCAGTTGGGATTTCGTTCCAAATGGTAAATATTTTATTTCCATCAGTGCGGCTGCCATGCAGATGACTTTAACACAGCATGGAACATGCCTTTGGCTCCCCGATTCTGCACAGGAGTCGAGAAGATGCCTTAACCGTGCAGCCAGAGGACAAGCTTTTGGCAAAACACTCTCCCTTCATCTGGACAGTGATAAACCAAAGGACCTTGCTCCTTCCCGCCCCCGCCCCTGGGCCTGCTCCTGGGCTCGGGAGATGACATCATTAGGGAAGGGAAGCGGCGGTCCCCATACGGGCTTTTGTTTCAGTTCTGTGCGGCCCAGCGTGGGCACACACCTCTGAAGGCCCTGTACCAAGCGGGACATGGTGGGTACGAGTCTAGACAAGGTCGCTGGGCAACCTTGGGAAAGTTACTTCCCCTCTCTGATCCTTGCTTTCCCTGTCTGTAAACTGGAGGCAATAACGGAACCCATTCCTCGGACTGTTGTAAGTGTGGAATAAAATAACACTTCTAGAAAGTTTAGCCCACGGCAAAGGCTGTCACGATAGAAGATGCTATCAATGTGGAATCTTAGAAATCTAGTCCACCCCTCTTCAGCTCACTGACGGAGAGGTGCTGCCAAAAGCGTGCTGGTTGATTTGCATCGAGCTACTTGCGTTACTAACTGCAGTAACGGCTGCAGGGCGCAGGAGGGGCTGTTGACACATCACGGGGGGCTTGCTAAGCCTGGGGCACTGCATTCCCCAAATCTGTTGGAAGAGGACCAACCCCTCTGGGTGTCTCTCTCCTAAGGAAAGTAAATCAAGTGACTGTCACTCCTCGGGTCTCTACTATGAGCGGAGGGCTGCCCATGAGGAACAGAGGCACGCCCCAGCTGGTGGGCAGTGGCGGGGGGTGGGGGCTGCTCCGAGGTTCACCCCGGGCCCCCTGGTCCCTTAAGAAAGTTCACACCCGAGAACAGCTGCCTCATAAATGCGGTTTTCATTAATTTCCTGGAAGACGGTGTTTTAATTTCCACACGCTCGGCCTTGGGAGACCTGGGAAGGAGGACCCGAGAGAGAGCTGGCCCCGCACAGCACCTGGCACCCTGCTTTATTTATTCCCACGCGATGTGTTTAACCATCTCCAGGCTCCAATCCAGGCCCCCAAAGGACGGGAGCGAGCAGATGGAAGGTTCCGATTGCTTTCTTGAGGTGAGAATCCAACTCAGAGCAGTTCCAGGAGTGGGGGGCGGTAGATGTGTTTAACCATCTCCAGGCTCCAATCCAGGCCCCCAAAGGACGGGAGCGAGCAGATGGAAGTTTCCGATTGCTTTCTTGAGGTGAGAATCCAACTCAGAGCAGTTCCAGGAGTGGGGGGCGGTATTCAGACCCCCACAGAGGACAGCCAGGAGCCTCCGGCGGGTGCAAATCACATCACTTCTCTAGAATGCGCTTTGAACATTCCTAGAATGTCCATTCCCGGGAGAGGACCACGGTGTCCGTGAGGCACCGGGAGGCAGAATCTGAAGATGTGCCACCAAATGCGGTGTTGGGGTGGACGTGAAGCCTGTTCAACTCCAAACATTAGCAGGTTTTCATTTTCTTCAGGCTTCCAGAAAACCTCTAGCAAATGCTAGGAGAGCCGGGTCGTTTTCAGTGTGAGGCCAGGGCGTGGACGGGGATGAAGTCATGCAGCCTGGGCTGCTGGGATCCTGGACACAGAGCCAGCTGCTCAGCACGGCCCCACGTGAGCGGAGCTCGGAGGCTGCTGCGCCTCGGCAGACGTGGAGACCATGGGGCCAGCGGGGCAGGGCCACCTCGCCCGTGTCCACTGCGCACCACAGGGGCTGAGGGTTACAAGCTCACACTTTGCTTTAAGACATCACTTCTGCCTAATGCAGGGACACTGTGTTGGCGATGCAGGGTCCCAGGCCGACCGTGCCACCTAGCAGTGAGGGGAATGGACTCTGAGCCCTCCCACCTCCTACCGTGTGATGTTGGGCAGGTCACCCATCTCCGCCTGTGCTTCCTCATCAGTAAAGTGAAATCCCCAAGAGCTTCCACCCATGAGGTTGTCATATGGATTATACAGCTAAAATCTGTAGTGTTTAAAAACAGTCATGGCATATGGTAAGTTCTTCATGAGTGTTGGTTAAATTAAGAAAATGCATAAGTAAGGAGACAGATCTAGAAGGAGAGCGCCCAGACCTGCAGGAGGCCAGAGCATCTGCTGACTTCATAGATGAGGAATCCGAGGCCCAGGGACTTCAAGGTCCTGTCCAGTTGCCCAGCTGGCCGGCAGCAACGCAGCGAGAAGCTGCCTTGGGCCCAACGGCTCTGTGGAAGGGCAGAGGGTGGCCTGTGCCTCCCCAGCCCCAGAACTCACTCCTGGAAGCCAGGAAGAGGGCATGGACTCCCCACCCGGGGCCCACCGATGCCTGCCCCCGCCTGCCCCTCCCCAGGCGCCCTGCACGGCCTAGAGCCTAGAGCCTAGAGCCGTGCCGATATCTGCAAAGCTCAAATGGCCTGCACCATTTCCTGGTCTGCACACAGTGGCTTTGGACCCCGCTCCAAGAAAGCATGTACTGGCCCCACCCAGAACAGCCTCGTCCACGTCCCAGGACCCACCCCGCTCTGTGGGGGCCACGTTCCAGGCTGAGAGGCTGAGCCCCACGTTCAAAGGCCCTGGACAGCTCACCCAGGCCAGTGCCCCCACCTCGTCTGCTCCACTCGGGGGCTCCAAACATGGCTCGTTTTTGTTGTTTTGGGGTTCTTTGAGGCACTTTTTTTTTAAGTTCAAAATCTTGCCAACACACCAAAAAGTGTAGAGCAGGAGCATTATCCAACGGAGGATTCTTGATGGTAGGATGTTCTGTACCTGACCTGTCAAACTTGGTAACCACTGGCCATGGGTCTTTGGAGCACTCAAGACAGGACCAGGTGCCTAAGGACCTGCATTTTTTTTTTCCTTTTTATCTTTTTTCGTGACCGGTAACGGGATCGCAACCCTCGGAGTCGCGCCCGCACCGTGCTCAACCAGTGAGCGGACCGGTCTCTATATGGGATCCAAACCCTCGGTGGGAGCGCCACCGCACTCCCAAGCGCCACACTCTACCCAGTGCGCCACCGGGCCAGCCCTTTAAATCAACCTTATTTTCATTCATCTGCATTTAAACAGCCACATGTGGACTGTGGCTACTGTACCGCACAGCACAGGTTTAGGAAGATGGCTCAGATTTGCTGAGTTTCTGTGACATTTCAGTGTCTCCAGTAAGAGCCCCTGACTCTGGGATTGGTGGATGGAGAGAAAGCCGGCAGGGCGGGGGCATGGGGAGCAAGATGGCCAGTTAGTAGGTGGCGTGAGGTTCCACACCAGGTGTGTGCCCCAGAACTGAAGGCAGGGACTCCAACAAGCACACAGGGACTCACAGCAGCACGCTTCACAGTCGCCAAAAGGTGGAGGAGCCCAAATTTCATCGGCGGAGGATGGATAAATAAAATGTGGTCCTATTCAGCCATGAAAAGGAATGAGGCACTGTACTGGCAGGTGCTGCAACCCACGTGAGCCTCAAGAAAGGAAGAAGCCAGACCCAAGAGGCCACCGGTTGTGTGACTCCCTTCACATGCGATGTCTGGGAGGGACGTAAGCAGATCAGTGGTTGGCAGCGGATCAGGGGGCTAATGGTGCAGGGTTTTATTTAGGGTGCTGAGAATGTGTTGAAACTAGACAGAGGTGCTGGTTGTATGACATTGTAAATGTACTAAATGCCACTGAATTGTGCACTTTCAAATGGTTAACTTTGTGTTATGTGAATCTTATCTCAAATTTTAAAAAAAGAATGTGTAAACCAGTTTTCACAGAAGGTGACGGGGGCACCCTACAGGGATGCTCTGGGAAAGGGGCCCAGAGCCTCCTCTTCCCCAGGGGCAGGGAGCTGAGGGGTTTGTGCACCAACACCCCACCCAGTCATGATGGTGAGGTGTGCCTGGGGCACAGACATGCAGACACTAGGGGCCAGCCTGTCCGGAGGGGGACACTGAGGGGGAGGGTGGGTCCGGAAGACGCTGCTCCCCTGCTTAAAAATAATATTAATAATAAAGCAGTCAGGACCAGCGGACACCACTCTGTACACCTCCCTGACCCCGTCCCCTCCCCAGAGCCTCCCATTTTTCTAAATGCCATGTCTGTCATCCGCATGTGTGGTAGACAGGATAATAGCCCCAAAGATGTCCTAATTCCCACAACCTGTGAATGTGTTGCCTTTGCAGATGTGTCTAAATCAGCAGGCCCAGTGGAGTCGCGAGGGTACTGTCTTAGTCTGTCCAGTCTGCCGTAATAAAAAATCACAGACTGAGTGACATATAAATAATGGAAGTTTATTTCTCACAGTTCTGGAGGCTGGAAAGTTCAAGGTCAAGGTGGCAGATTCCACGTCTGGTGAGGATTGCTCTTTGCTTCTAAGACAGTGCCTTAGGCTGCATCCTCACGTGGCAGAAGGGACAAATGGGCTCCCTTGAGCCCATTCACACAGGCACCCATCCCATCCATGAGCACAGGACCCCCGTGGCTAATCACCTCCCACAGGCCCCACCTCTCAATAGCATCACTTCGGGGGTAAGTTCCAACATATAAATTTTGAAGGGACACATACATTCAAACCATAGCAGGTCCTTACAACAGGGAGGCAGGAGGGGCGGAGCAGAAAAGGCGTGAGGACAGGCGCAGAGGTCAGAGGAGAGAAGATGCTGCTGGCTTGCCGTGGAGGAAGGGGCTGCGAGCTGAGGCGTGCAGCAGCCTTGAGAAGCCGGGAAAGGCTCAGAGGTGGCCGTCCCCCAGGGGGCTGCAGAAGGACACAGCGCAGTAGAGACCTTGGTTTTAGCTCAGTGAGATGTCTGCCTTCCAAAGCTGTAAGATGATAGATGTCTGCTGTTTTAAGCCCCTAAACTAGTAGTAGTTGGTTGCAGCAGCAGTAGGTGTGACCCCTATGAA
>NW_007727118.1:407260-412029 GCF_000696425.1 Galeopterus variegatus | reverse complement strand
GTTTTAAGCCCCTAAACTAGTAGTAGTTGGTTGCAGCAGCAGTAGGTGTGACCCCTATGAATCGGGCGTTGATGACACGCGTCCTTCTCCTGTGCCCCCTCCTCGGTTATATTCTTTGTTCACTCGCACTGGTCCCTGCGGCCGCTGTTCGCCCGTTTCGCTGCGGGCCAGCGCTCCAGCGCACGGATGCCCTGCAATTCCTTTGTCCAGCAGCCTGTTGGTGGGCGTTAGAGCTGTTTCCGTGTTTTGGTATTGTAAGCAATATCATGTTAAACATTCTTTTGTGCCTCTCCTGTCGTGGAAGCGAGGGTTTCTCTGGACTTACATGCTCTGCTGTCTGTCTATTCAGCAAATGCTTCTTGAGCGTCTGTACTGAGCTGCTACTAGCTGGGCAGGTGCCAGAGCACACCGGGGCTCCAAACCGAACAGGGGCCCTGTGCCCACACCCCGGGACAGCAATCAGGCTCTGCAGGCACTCCCTATAGCCCCTTCGCCTGGCCCCATGTGAGAAGCCACCCCCTTCTCCACCCCAGGGGACACAGGGAGGAAACACACGAACCCCACCGCTCTCCAAATACCTCCTTGCTGCTGCTTCTTTCAGTGGAAACTGCACCTGCCTTATACGTGCCCTGGGCACGGGAGGCAGAACTGAGCAAATGGTCTGGAACCCACCGTCCTGGGTGTCTGCATCCCTGCTCAAATTCCAAGACCAGAGGAAGGGTCTTGTGACAGCTGCGTCCACTCCTCTGCCTGAGGCAGCAGACACCTCAATGCGGCTGCTCTGTGCCTCTCTGGTGCATGTGCCAGGCAAGGGAGCCCCCACCCTTACAGGCATCACATACTTGGTTATCGCAGCAAGGCTAATAATACCCCTTCTGCAGGTGGGGAGCCCGCAGTCACCTGCCTAGGTAAGCCCGAGGTGGGGCAGAGCTCAACCTTGTTCTTCCCAGACTGTAAGCCCTCACCACTCCCCTGCCAAGTGACCTTCCCCCTCTTCATGGAACTGTCCCCAGCCCCTACCTGTCATTTGATTCGTTTTATAGATGGAAGACCCTAAGAGGAAAGCCAGTAAATCAGGCCCCAGACACAACGATTTAAATAGTGAAGTCATTCCTTCATTTGTCCAAAAGATATCTACTGAACTCTGCCATGCACCGGGCATTGGCCTGGGGCTGGGACGCATCGTGAATAAGACGGAGGGAGCCCCCGCCTCACAGGGTTCAAAGCCTGCCACATCCAGTCCAGAACAGTTGGGGTAGGGGGATTATTCCCTGGTTGTATCAATCAGGGCCCCAACAGGAATGGGGGGCTCACTCAAGTCGACATGATACAGAGAGGGTTTATTTATGAAGGAAGTATTCGGTGTGGGTGGAGGGAACCCCTGGGCCAGTGCGGTGACTGGGGGCTATCATCCTAGGCCCCCAGGGCAGAGGGGAGGTGGAGCTTCCAGATCCCACAGGGAGAAGCCACCATGAGAGAAAAGACATCTTTATCAGACGCATGGCCAGCCTGGGACGCCTCACAGGGAGCCCCCAGGGACATGCCCACCAGCCTTCTCCCCTCCCGCAGCACCATGGCTGAGCCCACCCTGAAGTCAGAGGATGAGGGGCCCTTTGATGTGGTCCACCCAGGACCACCTCACAAGTTAGACAGCAAAGTCAAGAAAGGGGTGGGGAGAGTATGGAGGGGCAAGCAAAAACACCAACAAATGTAAAATGTGGAAAACAGCTCAGAAAGCTCAACGTAGACTTACCGTATGACCCAGCAATTCCGCTCCTAGGTATATACCCGAAGGAACTGAAAACAGGTGATCTAACAAATCCACATGCCCACAGGTTCCCAGCAGCACTGTTCACAACAGCCAGAATGCACAAACGACCAAACGTTCACCAACGACAGGCGAGTGGAGGAACAAACTGTGGTCTACCCATTAATGGAGTATTATTCAGCCATGGAAAGAGAGAAGCACTGATGCATGCTGCAGCACCACAAACGACCAAACGTTCACCAACGACAGGCGAGTGGAGGAACAAACTGTGGTCTACCCATAAATGGAGTATTATTCAGCCATGGAAAGAGAGAAGCACTGATGCATGCTGCAGCACGATCAACCTTGAAAACGTGACACCAAGCCAGTCAAGAACATCACACATCGTATGACTCCACGTACGTGAAATACCTGGAATAGGCAAGTTCATGGAACGGGAAGTAGATCAGAGGTTGACGGGGCTTGGGGAGGGAAGAATGGGGAGATGTTTGCTCACCTGGGCACAGAGTTTCTGTTTAGGGTGACGAATAAGTTTGGAAAACAGATAGTGGGGGTGATGGTCGCACCACATTGTCGATGTAATTAACATCACTGAGCTGCACATTTAGGATGGTCAAAGTGGCAAATTTTATGTTATATATATTTTACCACAATTTAAAATGATAATACAATAAACCAAAAAACACTGAATTGAACACTTTAAATGGGTGAATTGTTTGCTGTATGAACTATTTCTCAATAAAGCCATTTAAAAAAAAAAAAACACCCAGCCACTTTTGCCCCTCACTGTCCATCTACTCCTGTCTTCCGTCTGGTTGAAGACTGCACATCTCCGATGTAGAGGATTCACAATGTCCCATGAGCTGTCATATTATCACAGGTGCAGTCGGTATGACCACAGGACATGCTTGCCCTTGGAATGTAAACTAGTAGCTGCCACCAAGGCTCCCTGTGTAAGGTAGAGTGGAAAGGGCAGGCGAGGAAAGACACAGCATGTCACGTTGAGCAGAGTTGCTACCGCCCTTCCTCAGAAACTGGCCCCACACCCAAGTCAGTACCCCTCACGTTTTCTTTCCACCATAAGCTCTGTGTTCCCCTTAACCTGTGCTGCGATCTCAGCCAGAGGGACAACCACCTGTAGGATCTGGTCACTCGGTGGCCCTGACCTTATTCTCTTTTTGTATGAGGAATTTCTTATATAAACAGCACTTACCCGAGTTTTACATATTTTTCATCCTTTCCATATCTTTTAACTGCTAAGTTTAGTCTCTTTACATTTATTGGGATTACCAGTATACTCGAAATCACACCAAGCATCTTATCTCGTGCTTTCTGTGTATCCCGATTGGTCTGTGCCCCCCACCCCTACCCTGTCCTGCCTCTTTGTGGCTTGAGGTCTTCTTCCATCCTGCTTTTCCCCTCTGTGGTCCTGGCACTTAACCATTCTATTTCTCTCTGTGTTTAGCTGTTATCTCTACAGTTTTGACATGCATACCTACACCTAAGGTTGATTTCTCTACCTTTCTCTTAAACAAAAAAAGGAACTTAAATACTTTAACTGCTGTAACCCCTCCCACCTTCTTTGTAATTCGTGGATGATATTCTAGTTCTATTTTTTAACCCCTTGCAGTAGATATTGCCTGATATGGTCAGAGTAGACAATGTTGATGTTCAGTCAAGTCTATTCTTTGTACCTTCTTGAGCCCTCTCTGGCTTTAGTGGGCTTTTGTTTAGGGCAGCAGCAACTCTGGGGCTTTCTCCGTTTTTGCCCTTGGGACACCAGAGCCCACGTTGCCTGCAGACTGGAAGAATCACAGCACAGGAACCATGGGCCGCCCTCCCCGCACTCGTGACCGGCCCCTGAGGGTGGGGAAGCATGAAGACACAGCTCCTGCCCAGGGCCAGTGTGCCAGGACCAGGCAGAGGCCACCCTCTGCGGGCCTCGCCTCAGGGCCACCCGCCCTTGGCTGGCTCCCCCCCGCTTGCTGACCTCGAGAGAGCACTTCCTCAGTCAGTGTTTGATAAACATGTGAGTGAGTCTAAACAACTCCTCTGCACATGATGCCTCTGGCATTTCACTCTTCCTTCTGGAATCATTTTCCTTCCTCCTGATTTATAATTTTTACAAGTTGTTTTCATGAGAGTCTGTAAGGATAACCTATCTCAGCCTTTGTCTGTCCACAAATTTCTTTATCCACCATTATTTGAACGACATTTAACAGGTATACCACTGAAGTTGACAGTTATTTTGGGAGCACTTTGAAGATACTTTCTACTTGTCCTGGGATTTCGCTGTTGCTGTTGGAAAGTTTGTTTTCTGGGTAGTCGTTCTTTGATAGGGAATCTGTCTCTCCCTTCTGGCTGCCGACAGGACCTTCTCTTTGCTTTTAGTACAAAGTTGCTGTTTGTGCGACTTTGTCTCGGTGTCACATACCGCTCCTCAGCCACCTTCTGTATCCCCTCCTTCTGCAGGAGCCAGCCTCCAAGATGGGGCTCCCTCCACCCTGAGCCAGAGCCAACCTGCATGACCAATAAATAGTACAGGCGGGAGGGATGGGGCGTGCCTTCCAGGACTGGGTTAGAAAGGTCACCGCAGCTTCCCTCTTGCTCCCTAGGACTTCTCATTCTGAGAAAGCCGGCCATGATGAGGACACCCAAGCAGCCTCGTGGACAGGCCCACATGGCAACGTATGACGACTGCCAGCAAGCAACCTACACCAATTTTCCTGCCCTGTGACTGGAGCCTCAGCCCCAGTCAAGCGTTCGGAAAACTGTGGCCCCAGCCACCACCTGACTGCAACCTCCTGGGGCCCCTGAGCCAGGCTGCCCAGCTGAGATACTCCCGAATTCCTCATCCACAGAAGCAGTGAGTAGCAGCAAATGATCGCTGTTGCTGCAAACCACTGATTTTGGAGGTAATTTGTTACGCAGCAATAAATAACTAGTACACCTTCTGATAGGCTTAAAGGTCCCTTCATCGCTCTTCCGTAGCTCCCGTTCT
>NW_007727118.1:405190-406679 GCF_000696425.1 Galeopterus variegatus | reverse complement strand
GGGAGCGCCGCCGCACTCCCAAGCGCCGCACTCTACCGAGTGTGCCACCGGGCCGGCCCACATTTTCTATTTTTAAAAGGCCTAATTTGGTTATTTTCCAAACATTTTTGGTATTTTCTTGATATTTTCCCCCGTTTGATATAATCTTTTATTTCTTTAAACATATTTTTTAGATATACCTGATAACTCTCATATCTGAAATCCTTGAGGGTCGAACACTCTGCTGTTTTTTTTCTCTGCTCTCTCTCACGTGTGATGGTGTTTCTCCACGTATGGTCTATAATTTTGGATTGTGAGTTCATTTTGGCTGGTCTTGATCTTGGGCAATGCTGAGGGGCCTGTGCTTAGCCCCTGCGTTTGTATGTGTCAGCAACCTTAAACGTCCTTAACTGCATCCCCAAGCTAAGGGCTTCAGAAACCACACAGGTGATACACATGTGAACACCAGCCTCATGTAATGGAGCTTCTCAGAGCAAAGGCCACGAGGTCTAAAAATAACAGATCAGCACAATGCCAAAAAATAGAGAGAAACAAATTAAACAACATAAAAATTTAAACTTTTGCGCTGTCAAAATACCATCAAGAAAGTGAAAAGAAAATCCGCAAAATGAGAGAAAATAAATAGGAGGAAGTTGTTGCAAATCATATATCTGATAAGGGACTTGTGTCCAGAATATATAAAGAACTCTTAAAACTCACTAATCATAAAAAGACAAACAATGTCATTTAAAATGGGCAAAGGATCTGGATACGTATTTCTCCAGAGGAGATTTACAAGTGGCCAGTAAGCTCATAAAAAGATGTTCAGCATCACTAGTCATCAGGGAAATGCAGATCAAAACCACAGCAAGACACCACTTCGCACTCACTGAGATGTCCTGAGTCAAAAAGACAGACAGTAACAGGTGTTGCTGAGGATGTGAAGGAACCAGGACCCTCAGACGCTGCTGGTGAGAGTGGAAAATGGGACAGCCACCGTGGGAAACAGTCTGGCCGTTCCCCAAACAATTAAACACACAGTTACCATGTGATCCAGGAATTGCACTCCTGAAATGAAAACACACACTTACACAACTTGTACATGCATGTTCACAGCAGCACTGTTTATAAAGCTGAAAGGCGGAAGTAACTCAGCCGTCTACCTGTTGGTGAACGGATAACTAAAATGTGTAATATCCATGCAATGGAGTATTATTCAGCCACAAAAAGGAATAGAGTACTGACTCATGCTACGATAGGAATGAATCTTAAAAACATTGTGCCAAGTGACAGAAGCCAGACACAAAAGGCCACATATCATGATTCCGTTTTTATGAAATGTCCAGAAGAGGCAAATGTACAGAGAAAGAATGTAGATTAATGGATGTTGGGGACTGAGGGGAGAGAGTCGGTTGAGGGTGAATGGGGTTCCCTTCTGGGGGGGTAGAGATGTCCTAAAATTACATCGTGGTGTTGGCTGCACAACCTTGTGAATATACTAAACACCACC
>NW_007727118.1:398159-404346 GCF_000696425.1 Galeopterus variegatus | reverse complement strand
TTCCGTTTTTATGAAATGTCCAGAAGAGGCAAATGTACAGAGAAAGAATGTAGATTAATGGATGTTGGGGACTGAGGGGAGAGAGTCGGTTGAGGGTGAATGGGGTTCCCTTCTGGGGGGGTAGAGATGTCCTAAAATTACATCGTGGTGTTGGCTGCACAACCTTGTGAATATACTAAACACCACCGACTGGCACACTTTCCACGGTGGGTTGTGTGGTATGTGAATCACACCTCAACAAAACTTTAGAGAAAACAGGCCACCCTTCACTGAGGGTGTGGCCCTTTCCTGACCCAGCTTCCCACGTGCCTGAGACCGAGCTCTCTGCTCACTACTGGCCCAGGGCTGTATCCTCCGTCTCAGACTTGGCAAATATCCCAAGGAATCTCGAAGGCTCATCAATCAAACTCGGTCCGTTGAGGGTGTGGCCCTTTCCTTACCCAGCTTCCCACGTGCCTGAGACCGAGCTCTCTGCTCACTACTGGCCCAGGGCTGTATCCCCCGTCTCAGACTTGGCAAATATCCCAAGGAATCTCGAAGGCTCATCAATCAAACTCGGTCCGGTTTTCAGTGCTGGCTTCCCCACCCTCCCCCGTGGAAGTTTCAGTTTTCTTTATTTTCTTCTGCGTTCATTATGCACTTGCAGGGGTGTTGGTTGCTATTCATCCAGAACTTCGACACGTCTGTCAGTGGGGAAGGAATGCAAATAGCTAGCTGGCCCTATTGCTGGAAGTGCAGAGGTCACGGGCGGTGATTTCCACAGGAGCCTCATCACAGAACAGTCAAGGACAAAGGCTTGACAACAGACAGAAGTGGGTTCAAATCCCAGCTCTGCACTCAGCAGCTGTGACACTATGGACAGGTTATTTAACCTCTCTGAGCCTCAGCTTCCTCACCCACAAAATGGGGAAACTTCCCGCCAAGACACGTTAGGCGGCCCGTGCGAAGGTGTACTCGTTGGTCCCTCCTCCTCTCCCCCAGCATGCCCTGGCCTTCTGGGGCCTTCCACAACGCCTCCGTACGTGCTGCCCCTTTCCCCAGGGGGGCCCTTCTGATTCCTGAGCCTGGCTGCCTGCTCGTTCTTCCCCGAGCAGCCCGGACCTCCCCATCCTGGTGAGCCCGGCAGCCACCCCTGCCCCTCAGCAGCCCCCCACATAGAGACCTTCCTTGGCTCTACAGGTCTGTGTCAGCTCTCTCTCCTCGAGGAAGTTTCTGGAACCCCTGCCACCATGTGCTTTCTCCCTCCTCTGAGCATCTTCCTGTTTCAGGGCTTTTTCTTAGTGCACGTTGCCTTGTGTCCCAGGTCAGACCTTCCACAAGTTTCTCAATTCAACCTCCTGATGATCAGATCTCTTGTCTCTTTCCTGGCACCAGTAGCTCCCTGTTCCCCAGGTGAGACTGTGCAAAATTTCTGGAGAGTTGTAGCCTGAAAATGGACTTCCACCAAGGAGCCCACATAGCTGTCCTCGGAATAGGGTCAGCTGTATAACCAACTTCCTACAGCCATGGCTCTCTGGGGATGGGGACCACCGTGGTCTCATCACTATCAGCATCGTGTGTCTAGTGCCAGGCTTGGCACATAGTAGGGCTCGATTTACATTTTCAGAATGAGGATCATATTAGTCCGTTTCTGTTGCTTATAACAAAAATACTTGGAACTGGGTAATTTTTAAGAAAACAAAATTTATTTCTTACAGTATCGGAGGCTGGGAAGTCCAGGGTCCAGGGAACACAGCTGGTGGGGGCCTTGGTGGTGGCAACAGGGAAGCAGGCATCTCATGTGGCAGATGGCAGCGCAGAGAGAGCCAACCTTCTCAGCTGGCTCTTTATAAAGCCCTCAGAACCACGCCCCTGACCACCATTATTAATCCATTCACTAGGCAGGTCCTCAGAATCTAATCACCTCTTCAAGGCCCCACCTTTCAATTACCGTAATAGGATTTCCCACCTTCTTTACACTCACAGGGGGGCTAAGCTTCTAATACACAAAACTCGGGGGCTCCAATTCAATCCACGTCAAGTATGAATGAATGGCTCTCTCTTCCCTGTGGCTGGGGACAGAAGGGGGTGTGGACCCCAGCCCCACTGCACACGCCGGGACGCCTCTGTGTGCAGCTCTCCCTGCTCCTCGTTCCAGTTGTAACTTTCCTTGGCCCTGAGTGATCTTTCGTTTTGTTTTTTGTTTTTTGGGTTTTTTTATTTACTTTTTTTATTATGGTAAAATAATTTAAAAAGAAATAAAATTTACCATTTTAACCACACTAAAGTGTCGATCCAGGGGCATTTAGTAAATTCACAGTGCTGCACGACCATCACCCCACTTAGCTCCAGAACATTTGCCCCGAGTTTACAGTGTCTTCCCACTCTAGTATTTGCGGAATGTGTCTCCCGCGAGCTGCCGCAAACCCTCGTGGAGTGAGGCAAGACGTGCAGATAACAGATAACACACGTGAGTTTGGAGCAGCACTTGGTCTCTCTCAAACTTGTAACCCTCCCGAAAACTCTCAGTGACGAAAGGGCGAGCTGAGCCCTCCCGGGGCGGCCTGGCTCGCTCGTCCCCTTCTGCATTCTGGCAACCAGGGGTCTCTTTCCGCAGACGCTCCTGAACTCTCACGGCCCTGTCCTCCAGGGGCCCCTCTGTGGTGGCCGACACCCCCCAGGAGCTGCCCCACACTGCAGAACCTCCATTTCCCTGAGTTACACACACACGTTTTGGCTCTGCAGACAGGCTCAGTGCAGTGCAAACTGGTGAGTGCCGAAAGGAGCTGCCAGGAGCCAGCACCCGGGAAGTTCGGAGGTTCCTCCGACCCCTGCACCTGCCACCACATGCCATGCGGCCAGGAGCCAGTGGCGGACCCATGTGGAGCCCCGAGGGCAGCTGTCTGCAGGCGGCTGCTCTTCTTCCCTGCTCCCAGGCCGCAGCCTCTCCTGCCACCTTTGCCTCCCAGCCGCATCCTTGCCAAACACTGAGTGGGAATATCTGAGCCACTGTGACCCACCCCAAGGCTGGGACTCGAACATGGTGACTTCAGCCACGTCCATAGTGCTGTATTGCCATTTGTTCGGTGCAGGGGTTGTTCTCTGCAGAGGCTGTGGACGGGAGCCCCAGCCCTGCATTGTCCTCAGGTCACTTGGACTCGAGGTGACTCCACAAGGAGGAGGAGGGGGAGAGATGGAAGACGAGGAGAGGAGGGGGAGAAGGAGGAAGGAGGAGGAGTAGGAGGAGGAGGCGGAGGAGGAGGAGGAGGAGGCAGAGGAGGAGGTGGAGAAGGAGGAGGCAGGGAGGAGGGGGAGGAGGAGGAGGAGGAGGTAGAGGAGGAGGTGGAGAAGGAGGAGGCAGGGAGGAGGGGGAGGAGGAGGAGGAGGAGGTAGAGGAGGAGGTGGAGAAGGAGGAGGCAGGGAGGAGGGGGAGGAGGAGGAGGAGGAGGTAGAGGAGGAGGTGGAGAAGGAGGAGGCAGGGAGGAGGGGGAGGAGGAGGAGGAGGAGGTAGAGGAGGAGGTGGAGAAGGAGGAGGCAGGGAGGAGGGGGAGGAGGAGGAGGAGGAGGTAGAGGAGGAGGTGGAGAAGGAGGAGGCAGGGAGGAGGGGGAGGAGGAGGAGGAGGAGGTAGAGGAGGAGGTGGAGAAGGAGGAGGCAGGGAGGAGGGGGAGGAGGAGGAGGAGGAGGTAGAGGAGGAGGTGGAGAAGGAGGAGGCAGGGAGGAGGGGGAGGAGGAGGAGGAGGAGGTAGAGGAGGAGGTGGAGAAGGAGGAGGCAGGGAGGAGGGGGAGGAGGAGGAGGAGGAGGTAGAGGAGGAGGTGGAGAAGGAGGAGGCAGGGAGGAGGGGGAGGAGGAGGAGGAGGAGGTAGAGGAGGAGGTGGAGAAGGAGGAGGCAGGGAGGAGGGGGAGGAGGAGGAGGAGGAGGTAGAGGAGGAGGTGGAGAAGGAGGAGGCAGGGAGGAGGGGGAGGAGGAGGAGGAGGAGGTAGAGGAGGAGGTGGAGAAGGAGGAGGCAGGGAGGAGGGGGAGGAGGAGGAGGAGGAGGTAGAGGAGGAGGTGGAGAAGGAGGAGGCAGGGAGGAGGGGGAGGAGGAGGAGGAGGAGGTAGAGGAGGAGGTGGAGAAGGAGGAGGCAGGGAGGAGGGGGAGGAGGAGGAGGAGGAGGTAGAGGAGGAGGTGGAGAAGGAGGAGGCAGGGAGGAGGGGGAGGAGGAGGAGGAGGAGGTAGAGGAGGAGGTGGAGAAGGAGGAGGCAGGGAGGAGGGGGAGGAGGAGGAGGAGGAGGTAGAGGAGGAGGTGGAGAAGGAGGAGGCAGGGAGGAGGGGGAGGAGGAGGAGGAGGAGGTAGAGGAGGAGGTGGAGAAGGAGGAGGCAGGGAGGAGGGGGAGGAGGAGGAGGAGGAGGTAGAGGAGGAGGTGGAGAAGGAGGAGGCAGGGAGGAGGGGGAGGAGGAGGAGGAGGAGGTAGAGGAGGAGGTGGAGAAGGAGGAGGCAGGGAGGAGGGGGAGGAGGAGGAGGAGGAGGTAGAGGAGGAGGTGGAGAAGGAGGAGGCAGGGAGGAGGGGGAGGAGGAGGAGGAGGAGGTAGAGGAGGAGGTGGAGAAGGAGGAGGCAGGGAGGAGGGGGAGGAGGAGGAGGAGGAGGTAGAGGAGGAGGTGGAGAAGGAGGAGGCAGGGAGGAGGGGGAGGAGGAGGAGGAGGAGGTAGAGGAGGAGGTGGAGAAGGAGGAGGCAGGGAGGAGGGGGAGGAGGAGGAGGAGGAGGTAGAGGAGGAGGTGGAGAAGGAGGAGGCAGGGAGGAGGGGGAGGAGGAGGAGGAGGAGGTAGAGGAGGAGGTGGAGAAGGAGGAGGCAGGGAGGAGGGGGAGGAGGAGGAGGAGGAGGTAGAGGAGGAGGTGGAGAAGGAGGAGGCAGGGAGGAGGGGGAGGAGGAGGAGGAGGAGGTAGAGGAGGAGGTGGAGAAGGAGGAGGCAGGGAGGAGGGGGAGGAGGAGGGTGGTTAGCAAAGGACCCGGAGGTGGAGCTGCCCTGACCCTCCTGTCTCTGGCGCTTCCCTGGGCTGTGTCCCGGCCGTCTCTGCCCACCCGCCACTCATCAGTGTGCAGGAGCCTGGGGTTAGGTCAGGGCACAGGAAGCACGGGGAGAACAGGAGGGCCCCAGCCTGCCGCCACCTGAACCTGAGCAGCCCCACGCAGCCCAGCATCTCTGGACTGGAAGGCGAATGGACCAGAAGGCCCCGGTCAGTGTCCACGTCCCCCTCGCCAGGGTGTGAGGGCACTCCATCACCAGGCAGCAGGGAGCAGGGCTGGGCTGCGTGAATTTGGGGCTGTCGGGGCCTTGGCGGCGACCTCGGGCTCCTCCCGTGAGCTGGGAGCAGCAGCGGTTCCTGTCTCTGGGAATCACGTGGGGAGGAGACAGCACGGTGAAAGAATGAAAAGGGAATCCCCGGTCCGTCGGGCTCCTCTCCACCAGCCAGCGCGTGAGGGACATTGGCTGGAAGTCAGGAGCCCCCCCACGCCCTGAGCCCTGAGCCTCCCCAAGCCCCCAGCCTGGCCGGGGAAGGAGTCGTGGGATGGGGCGAGCTGGCCGCATTTGCTCTGGGCACGGCACAGGCACACGCCCATGTTTGCTGGAGGAACCCGCCAGCTCTAACAAGGCCCCGAGTGCCGAGAGGAGACGCGGCGTGGAGCAGCAGGACCACGTGGGGACTATTCTTTCCAGAATGTTCGACTGGAAGCCGTCCAGCCTGTGGAGCTGAGATGCGGGCAGAGGACCAAGGTAAACGACACCATGAGGAACCCAGGAAAGGACAGTCAACCGGGAGACTGGCTCGGCCCCTCCAGAAAGTCAGTGCGGTGGGGAGAACTGGAAAGCCTGGGGACAGCCTGGAGTCACCGAGAGCACAAGTGAGGCCACATTCTGTTGCCAAAATAAAGAAGCCGTAGGGACGGTTCTGAACAACTGGGGAAACTTCAATAATGAGCTGCTAGTGGCTGATGTGACGAGACGAAGTTTCTCAGGTGTCGGAACAGCTCTGTGGTTACAAAGGAAATTGTCCCTTTTTAGGAGAGAGACACTGACGTGTTTGAGCTAAAGCGTCGGGACATCTGCAGCTTTCTTTCCAGTGGTTGTTAGACCAGGAAGGGGGGTGACGAGGGGCCACTCACAGACGTCGGTCACGTTTAGGCGGAAGGCCCGGCCGCACCGGTGCTGGGACGTGGAGGGCAGG
>NW_007727118.1:394802-396981 GCF_000696425.1 Galeopterus variegatus | reverse complement strand
CGGCTCAGAGACCATTCGTCCCCAAAGCCACACAGCGTGGACGGGGCGAGAGCCCAGGACCTCTGTCCAGGCTTTTATCCAGAGCCAGCAGAGTGAACAGGAAGAGGCCATGAGCACGGCTTTGGGGTCAGCCAGACGCGAGTTTCAAGTCCCTGCTCCGTGTGATGTTTCTGTCCTCGGTTTCCTCATCTGTGACAACAGCCACACATGTTACCTCACTTAATCCTCACTGGGAAGATTAGGTGAAGACCTGCTTCCGCGGGCTCACTGAGGGGCCACTAGGGGTGAGCTCGGAGCCCCACCGTGCACTCCGGGGCCAGGGTGGCCGGCTCACCTTGCTCCAGCTCCAAGCTCTTCTTCCTGAGGCCTCGGTTCCCTCACCAAGGGCTCTGACAGTTTCTCCTGCGTAGGCCTCAGCCCCTTGTGCAGGACACGGCACAACCCTGTTCAAGCCCCTGAGCTGTGTGTGCTCTCGGAGCCAGGTAAGGCCGGGTGGCCGGGCTGCGCCAGTGTCTGTGGCCCCGCCAGGCAGCAGGAGGTGAGCCCCAGCGGCAGGGAGCTGCACCCGCCGACTCCACCGCTAGCAACAGCGCGGTCGCCCCAAGGTCGCCCGCAGCTCCTGAGATCACATCCTCCTGCGACAGGAGAGGGACACAGCCCCGAGCTGGGTGCCCTCCCTGCGTCCCCATGTCCGCTCGAGGGCAGCGGCCCCACCCACATTGCTGCCAGGCCTGGCCGCCCCCCATCCACCTGTCGGGGCCAGGCAGGATTGTGTGGAAGAGGCCACGGTCTGGGATCACAGGCGCAGCCTCACCAGGGCCTGCACACCCCAGCCCCCTCCTCATTAGCACGGGGCTCCCACTTGAGCTGTCATGGGTGGCGGGCTGCCAGCCCCAGGCTGCAATGACATCATCCTGGACCAGGAGTCAGCTAAGTGGAAACAGACAGCGGCCTCCATCCCCACCAGGCCACACCTCTGCAGACACCTTGAAAGTAGCCCACCAAAGGCTGGGCCCAAGGTGACCAGAGGCGCCATGATGGCTGCCTCGTCACGGCCCACACCCAGCTGAGCTGAAGCCACCATCTGCCTCTGCCTCCCCAGCCAGCTCTGGCCACAGGGTGGGCACAGCGCCCGTCTTGTTCAGCAGTGTTTCCAGACACTGACATGGTGCTCGGGAAATGCCAGATGAAGCGCTGGGCTGTCCGAGCACTCCAGAGCTCCACGGTCCCCTCCACCAGCTCTCCCCGTGGTGCTTCTGTGCGGCCCTGGCTCCTGCAGTCCCTCCCTGCCCTAGCCCCATCCAAATCCTGCTGCTCCTGAGGGTGGAAACGGGCTTCTGGCCTCGGTGTGCCCTCTGTCCAGGCTGGGTTGGACCCAAGTGGTGAAGAAGAGCCTTGACTAGGCAGGGCCGGCGCGGGGGAGCAGCTAGGAAGTGGGGGTGTGCTCAGGGGCACAAGAGAAGCAATAGAGGAGATTCCACTCAGACCAGGATTAGCACCAGCCAGATCAGAAAAGCAGAGCCACGGGCCAGCCCGGTGGCACACTCGGTAGAGTGCGGCGCTTGGGAGTGCGGCGGCGCTCCCGCCGAGGGTTCGGATCCCATATAGAGACCGGTCCGCTCACTGGTTGGGCGCGGTGCGGGCGCGACACTGAGGGTTGCGATCCCGTTACCGGTCACGAAGAAAGACAAAAAGGAAAAAAAGAAAAAGAAAAGCAGAGTCAGAATGGGCACTGGCTGGCTTCTACCAGAGCCAGGCTGTGAGGGGGCCTGAAGGGGACCCCACCTTCCAGAAGGTGCCACCTGTCATCAAGAGTGAGCTGGCCCAACCCCATGGATGACCCCTGAGTACGTGGTGCTGAGTGAAAGAAGCCAGTCACAAGAAACCTCGTGTGCTGTGAGGGCACACGTGTGAAATGTGCAGAACAGGAAACCCACAGAGACGGAGAGTAGGTCCGGGGGTGCCAGGGCAAGGGGTCGGGGCAGGGGCAGGGGCGGCAGCTCAAGCACAGGGTTTCTCTTTGAGGTGATGAAAGCATTCTACAGTTGACCGTGGGACCGTGCGACTGTGTGAATATACTGAAAGCCGTACGCTTTAAACGGGCATCGTGTCGCATGTGGATTACGTCTCAGCAGAGCTGTCTGGAAGGAAGAGGAGCTGGCAGCCTGAGCAGGTCTGA
>NW_007727118.1:392705-394559 GCF_000696425.1 Galeopterus variegatus | reverse complement strand
ACGGAGAGTAGGTCCGGGGGTGCCAGGGCAAGGGGTCGGGGCAGGGGCAGGGGCGGCAGCTAAAGCACAGGGTTTCTCTTTGAGGTGATGAAAGCATTCTACAGTTGACCGTGGGACCGTGCGATTGTGTGAATATACTGAAAGCCGTACGCTTTAAACGGGCATCGTGTCGCATGGGGATTACGTCTCAGCAGAGCTGTCTGGAAGGAAGAGGAGCTGGCAGCCTGAGCAGGTCTGAGGACTGGGCAGTGTTGCCTGCAGAGCTCAGCTCTGAGGACCACCCATCCATAAAGGTCCACGGGGCAGCAGGGGCCACAGTGTCCACGTGCCTCTCGCCTAGTTTTACATGGGGCCGTCCCTGTCATCAAGGAAGATTCACGGAGACTGCCAGCTTGCCACTTCTGTCATCATCCTTATGGTCATGGTGCTTCTTATGCCTAAAACGGAGGGCCTTGTCTCATTTACTCCTGATGAGAGCCTTGGACTGATGGCATAACTGTCCCACTTATGCATGGGGGAGCGGGAGCTCAGAGGGGCTCAGCGACCTGCCTGGGGATGCACAGCTGACAGGCAGCTGAGGAGGACGTGGCCTGTGCCAGACACTGAGCTCCAGCGCACAACCTTTGAGGCAGTCAGGGCATCATTTCCAGAAAGTTGAAAGCGTGGCTCTCACACAAATATAAGATGAATATGTATCCAATACTTACTAGCTCATTAACACAGGGACTAATAAGATGGCAGAGCCTATCCACAGGCCAGTCTGAGCCATGGGAAAGGCTCTCTGAAGTGTGCTTGCTGAGCTCAGGTAGAGCTGGTTAACGTCCCACAAGGCGATACAACTGCAACCCTTGGGGTATCTTCTCTACCAGATGCAAATCTACAAGTTAACGTAACTTCACAAAGTCTGCATCCTTAGTTAATAGTAAACAGCAAAGTCAAAACAAGGTATGTGTCTCTAGACAAGTAAATAGTCCTTACCTGGGCCTGTTAGCAAGGCCCAGTGCGACTGGGAAAGGATACCTGTTGTCCGTACCTTGAGCTTTGAATACTTTTTCTTAACGAGGGAGAGAGCATGGTAAAGTCACAAACAGAGTCAGATCTGCAAACACCCCCGCCTCCTGCCAAAAGTCTGTTTGGAAGCTGGAGGCCCAAATTCCGCCTCTGCCTCCCGTCCCTGCTGCCGCTGAACGGCACGGAGAGGCTTAGAGCACCCATTCACTCAACGAGTATTCATCGAGCACCTACTAGACGTAGGCACCGTGCTGGGCGCCCAGATGCCGGTGAGCCTCTGCCCTGGATAGGCAGCTCAACCAGCAAGTGCGTAAGCGAACAGATGGACGAACTTCACACGGTCGTTAGTGGCACAGAGGAGGAGCAGCAGGAGGAGCAGGAGCAGGAGCAAAGGGACCGGCAGGTGGAGGGCGGGGGAGCTTTGAGACAGAGTGATCAGAGAAGGCCTCTTGGAGGAGCTGAGATATGAGAAGGGACTTGAAGGATGGAGTGGGCCCAGCCTCGCAAAGCTCTAGGGGAAGAACCTTCCAGACTGTGGGGAGAGAACCCAGGTGGGAATGAACTTGGCACGTGGGAGGAATGGCCAGAAAGCTAAGGCGGCCAGATCCTGCTGAGCAGGAGGGGCTAAGATGGGGCCAGAGGGAGGGACAGAGGCCAGATCATGTGGAGGAGTCGAGCTTTTACCCTGCCTGCAATGGGAAGCCACAGGAGGGCTTTCAACAGGAAAGGGTGCGCTCTGATTGGCGTTTTTCAGTGATCTCTGACCGTGAGGAGCAGGAACAGCATCTGAGAGCAATGGGCAGGCTGCTTCTGAGACGGGAGGGGAGACTGCAGGACGTGGGG
>NW_007727118.1:390883-391811 GCF_000696425.1 Galeopterus variegatus | reverse complement strand
GAGACGTGGTGGGTGGGCCAGGCAGGCGGGACGTCGGGGTGGGTGGGGCCAGGAGAGGGGACGGGACGTGGGGTGTATTTTAAGGGGCTTCAGACTTGCTGATTGATGATGGGGATGTGGGAGGCATGGGAAGGAGGAATAAAGTCCTTCCCTTAATTTACCCTTCTGGTAAGATGACAGGTCAGCTGAACCAATCCAACCTCTCACTGCTGAAAAAGATATTTTTAGAAGCAAAGAGGTAACGCTATAGTAAGGAATGGGCAGGCCACAATCTAAAGGAGGAAGGACCACAGATTGTTGGGTGTGTCTGAAAGTGCTCGTAATTGGGAGCTTGTGGCAGAAACACAGACCTTAGGTTTCAGTGGCCTCATGCAAAAGGCACAGAGACCCAAGTCCAGGGCCCACTCAGAGAAGGGGGTCAGCAGAAGACCCTCGGCTCAGAGCTTGGAGCACCACAAACCACGCCCTCACTGTGCAGGAAAACCAGAAACAGGAGACCACTGGGAGGCTGCCCCAGTGCAGAACACAGGTCACTGAAAATTGTGACCACAGCCAGCTCTGCAGCACAGCCCACACCCCCTGCCAATCAAAGAAGCCTCCATCAGTGAATTTAGGTGAAGGTGCCTCTGGATCTGTGGTGGCTGGTACCCAGAAGAGCCAACCCAAATTTTTCCAGCAAAATTCGCTTTCATCCTAGGCCTCAAAGAACAGCCACAGATTACTTACTAAGGACAACAAGCAGGTCTTAGTGCAAATACAAAAGGGAACCAAACCCAACGAGTGAGAAACAGGAGAGAAAATAGAGAGCAGAAATAGACCCACAGACTTCACATCCTGGAAGAACCGCATGTTATAAAACAACTATGCTTTTATAAAGCTTATAGAAATATAAGCCAGACTGAGAAATCTATAGTAAACAGCAATTTTT
>NW_007727118.1:388178-389145 GCF_000696425.1 Galeopterus variegatus | reverse complement strand
ACGTCCACCCAGAACCTCAGACGAGGCCTTATTTAGAAATAGCGTGTTTGCAGGTGCAATTGGTTAAGGGTCAAGATAAGATCATACTGGATTAGGTTGGCCCTAAATCCAGTGACTGGTGTCCTTATAAAAAGAGGAGAGGACACAGCAGAGGCCAGTTAAGATAGAAACAGAGGTTGGAGCGATGTGTCTACCAGCAGAGGAACACCTGGGGCCCCCAGAAGCTGGAAGAGGCAGAAAGGATTCTTCCCCAGAGCTCCACAGGGAGCGCGGCCCTGTGGCCACCTTGAGTCCAGACTTCTGGCCTCAGAAGTGGGAGAGAAGAAACTTCTGTTGCTTTAAGCCACCTAGTTTGTGGTCATTTATTACAACAGCCCTGCGAAACTAATACAATAAGTTAAAGATGCTTATTATAACTACCATATAAACCTCTGAAAGACTAGAAATAGTCTTATAAACTAGTAGAGTGGAAAACAAATAAAAGATACTCAAATCCCAAAGAAGACAATAAACAAGAGATAAGAAACACAGAACTGCTAAATCACAAGTAAAATGTAGTAGATTTGAACCCCAATATATAAATAATTGTATTAAATTTCAATAGGCTAAACACTCCAGTTAAAAGACAGAGACTGACAGGGAAAATCAAATTGCGTAACATTGACAGAAAATATCCAAAACCTAAAGATCCTCAAAGGCTGGAAGTAAAAGGATTGAAAAAGACACTCTATGCAAAAATGAACCAAAGGAAGCCAGGCAAAATATATCTTAAGACAAAATGCATTACTAGATACCATCACATCACACTGGCAACACGTTCAATTCTCCAGGGAAAGAAAACAAAACCAGTTTGTGTATACTTAAAACATAGCCTCAAAATTAAAGTAAAAATAAAAGCCTCTAAGAAGAGACAGACAAATGCACAGCCTCAGTGGGAGATTTGAGAGAAGTGCAGTAGATACAGGAG
>NW_007727118.1:373721-387330 GCF_000696425.1 Galeopterus variegatus | reverse complement strand
AGAGACAGACAAATGCACAGCCTCAGTGGGAGATTTGAGAGAAGTGCAGTAGATACAGGAGGATTGAAGAAAATGAGCAAATTTACTACGTTGACAAACGTGAGTCATTGCACTGAGCAAACGTGGAATGCACATTCCGGATTCTTCCTAAGAAAGTCCCGGAGCATTCAGGAAGGGCGACTGTATCCTGAAGCTTAAGCAAACCTCTAAAACTTTCAGAGAATTTAAACAACCAGAACACATTTTCTGACCACAATGGAAGATGATTAGAAAAACTTCATATGTTTAAAAATTAACAAACACTTCTAAATAACCTATTTTCAAAGAAAAATATAATTAAAATTAGGAAATACTTGCATTGAATACTATGCACTCTTGAATATTGTGCATATAAAATACTACATAACAAAACTGCAGGTGAAGCAATGCATTGAAGACGTTTATAGCCATAAGTGGCTCTAGCAGGAAAAAGAAAGGTTGAAAATTACTAAGCTAAATTCAGATCTCAAGAATTAAGAAAAAACAGCAAAATAATTCTGAACAAGTGAAAAATAAATAAAATAAATAAGCAAGTGAATTAAATAAAAAGAACTTAATGTTATAGGAAAACATACAATAGAGAGAATAAAAAATCAAAGGTGCTTTCTTGAAAAAAATAAATAATAAAATTTATAAACTTCTGGCAAGACTAGCCAAAAGAAAAAATAAGGAAAGGCATAAAACACTGATATTGAGAATAGAAGCAAAGAAAATCACTACACATTACAATAAAGCCAGCTTATAATAAAATGACGTGATGAAACACGTGGCAACAAATCTTAAATTTTGACAAAATGGACTTGTTCCCGGAAAATATCACTGACGCAAGAGAAAATCTAAATGGTCCTATAACCACTCAAGAAACTGAATCACTAGTCAAAAACCTTCCCACAAAAAATAAACCTCAGGCCTAAAAAAATTTACCATTGCATCCTCATCTTTCACAGACGATAGGAAAAGAGGGAATGCTGCCCGAAGCCTGACAAGGCCAGCATGAGAAATGACCGCTGCAGGCCAACCTCGCTCACAGACAGAAATGCAGACAAAATTTTAGCAAACTAAACCCGACCGTACACAAAGGATAATCCACCATGACCAAGAGGGGTTTGTCTAAGGAATGCAAGGTTGACTAAATGAACATTCAAAAAAATTTGTAATGCAATCTACTCTACTACCTTACCAGATTAAATATTAAAAAGTCATTTGAGGGGCTGGCCCAGTGGCGCACTGGATAGTGCGCTGCTTGGGAAGCGCGGCGGCGCTCCCGCCCGAGGGTTCGGATCCCACATACAGACCGGTTCCCGCTCACTGGCTGAGCGAGGTGTGGGCGCAGCACCGAGGGTTGCGATCCCGTTGCCGGTCCCTGGTCCGGTACGGGGGCGACACTGAGGGTTGCGATCCGTTGCCAGACACGGAAAAAGACAAAAAGGAAAAAAAAAGATAAAAAGTCATTTGAATTCAGCATACGTTGATGATTTTAATTCAGCATACTTATAAACCAGTAGAGTGGAAAAACAAATATGCTCACGATTTAAAATTTAGCATACATTCATGATTTAAAACTTCTTTATTTGAATTTGAATTCAGGATACATTTGAATTCAGCATACATTCAGGATTTAAAACCTTTTCCAGCAAATGAGGAAAAACCTGATAAAGGGCATCTCTGACCTGATGAAGGGGCACCCATACAACACCGATGGCAAAATCACACTTCCTCGTGAAACTTTAAAGCCACCCTTAGAAACAGGGTACAAGACTGGGATGTCCAGTTCCATCACGTCTCCTCCACATTGTACTGGAAGTCCCAGCCAGCACAGTAAGACAAGAAGAAGAAGAAAAAAAGATACAATCATTGAAAAGGAAAAAACAAACTGTTACCATTTGTGGGTGATATGACCGTGTACATGTGAATGTACAGATAAACCAACAGACTTAGTAAGTTTAGCAAAATTGTCAAATACAAAAATTAATGCACAAAACACAGTTATATTTCTACATGTTGGCAGCAAACCTTTTTAAATGAAATACGAAAAAAGATACCATTTATATTATCATCCAAATACATGAAGTGCCTAGGAATCCATCTATTCATGTTTATGAAGAAAACGATGTGTA
Organism: Galeopterus variegatus; assembly: GCF_000696425.1. NCBI lineage: Eukaryota > Metazoa > Chordata > Mammalia > Dermoptera > Cynocephalidae > Galeopterus > Galeopterus variegatus. The sequence goes on along the minus strand of NW_007727118.1, from coordinate 385,174 downwards.
TTTGGAGAAAATGACAGGACAATATATAAATAAGTGATGTGACATGTCAGTGGACTGGAAGACGCAATACATGCAACAGGAGAACTATCCCCAAAGTGGCGTGTAGATTCAAAGCGACTTGAATCAGAATCCCGAGAGAGTTGTCATCTGTGGAGCTGACAAGTGATTCTCAAGCTTATGTGTAATCGCAAGGGCCAGCTTTAGCCGAGACATTCTCGAAGGAGTACGAGGTGAAAGAAGAGCCCTCATAAACAGCCAGGCCTGTCACCAAGCCGTGGCAATCGTGCCAGTACAGAACTGCAGCAAAAATAGGTTCACAGAGCGCTCAGAAAGAGACCGGCGTCAGCCGGCCCAGTGGCGCACTGCTACAGTGCACTGCTTGGGAAGCGCGGCGGCGCTCCCGCCGAGGGTTCGGATCCCACATACAGACCAGTTCCCGCTCACTGGCTGAGCGAGGTGCGGGAGCAACGCCGAGGGTTGCGATCCCGTTGCCGGTCCCGGTCCGGTACGGGAGCGACACTGAGGGTTGTGATCCGTTGCCGGACACGAAAAAAGACAGAAAGGAAAAAAAAAAAAAAAAAGAAAGAAAGAGACCGGAGTGAGGACACTTGATGTTTCACAGATGCCGTTTGAGGTCAGTGTGGAAGACAGACCAGAATAAATGATGCTGGGACACCTGGACACCCACTCACGTGGGAGAACTTCATTGGTACCTGACCTCACACTTCACACAAAAATAAATTCCAGGTGGAATAAAGACCTAACTGTGGAAAACAAGACTCTACAGCTTTAGGAAATTCACTTAGGGGGCTGGCCGGTTAGCCCATTGGTTAGAGCATGGTGCTGATAACACCAAGGTCCAGGGTGCCATCCCTGTACCAGCCAGCTGCCAGAAAAAAGAAACGAATGTACTTAGAAAGCTCTCTCCTGTTCCTCAGACTACAGAAGGGTTTCTTAAACGAGAAACCAAGCTCACTAGCCATAAAGAAAAAGAGGATGTATGTTTCTGCTTATCAAAAGACCCCATAAAGAAAGCGAAAAGAGATGCCAGGCAGCGGGAAAAAATAGCTGTAAACCCAGAACTAACTCAGGGTGCAAATCCAGGGTATTTAAATAATTCCTATAAATCAATATTTTAAAAAGACTTAAATACCAGTACAAAAATAGGCAAAAAAATTGCACTGATACTTTCAGAAAATGAACTCTCACTAGCCCATAAACACAGGAAAAGGAGCTCTCTCACGTTAATAATTAAAATCTAAGTTAAAACCACAGCCTACCAGAATGACAAAAAATGTACATACCAATCATTTATGAGGTTTTAGAGCAATAGGAAAACAATTTAGAATCACCTCTCACATGTGAATATGTGAGCGTCTTACAGCCCATCAAAGCCTAGAGACGCTCTCATGTACTTACGTCAGAAATCTGTGCAAGACCCATGGCTGTGTTATTCATAATATCCCCAGAATGGAAATAATCCACATGAGTTGAGGGACGGCCATAGAATGAAGCATTATACAATGATGAAAAAGAATTCATTACAGCACACGCAACAGCATGGGTGAATCTCACAAAAATGTTGAACAAAAGAAGACAAAAAATGTTTATAGCATGACTGCATTTATATCTATCAGAAGATAGATCAGATTAGATTGTTTATGAATGAAGACCACAAAGAAAAACAAAAATATGGTAACCACAAAAGACAGACAGTAGCCAGCGCTGGGGGAGGGTCGGCGAGGACTGCTGCGCCGGGGGACGGGCACACTGGAAGGAGGGCTGTACTTTTTCCAAACCTGAGACGCAGTTACCATCTTTCACTTTACCATTATATTAAAATCATGCACATCCATGCAGTCTTCTCTAAATATGAAATTTACCACTCTTAGCATTTTTTCTAAAAGATTAGACCCAGTGGTAGGGAGGGAAAATCCTCCAGATTCTCCTCCAAGATCAGCCGGTGGAGAAAGGGAGCAGGACGCAGAGACCGCACGCAGGGGTCCGTTCGTGCCCCTGACTCCCGGCCCCGCCTGGCACACGGGGCTGCCTGCGGTTGCTACTGACTGCTGCAGGAAACGGGAAGGAACGCCAGGGACGTCTCATCACCCACAAACCAAGCAAGGGATCGGAAAACAAGAATGACTCAGATTTTGGGCCTGTGTCACTAGCTGCTTGGTGATCCCACCGACTGAGATGGGAATGGGAAGCCCAGGGGACAAGTGGCGTGGGAGGAAAAGAGTTCCCCTTGGGCACGTTATTGTGAGAGGTCCATTAGGCACCCAGGGGGATGCGCGGGTCAAACTTGGAAGTCAGTGGTGAATCAGCCAGGGTCCCAGCAGGAAACAGAATTCACTTCGAGGGTTCAAATCAAAGACTGTAAAAATGATGGGAAAGTGGAGTCAAGGGAACCAGTGGGCACAGGGTGGGGGCACCCGGAGGTGGTTGCCAGTGTCCCGCCGTCTCCTGGGGAACAGGGTGCAAGCTCCCCCAGTCTCAGTGGAGCCTACATCCCATCTCATGGGGGGATGTACTAGGACCCCTCAGAACCAGCCCAGCAGGTGCTCAGGAGGCCATAGAAACAGGAGCCGGGTGGGGACACATGTGTGCCCAGTGGCAATGAGCTGGCTCTGGAGTCGGAGGACCCTGGAGACGAGACCCTGTCCCGCCACTCACCAGCCAGGCTCCCACCTCTGTCTCTGGTCCTCGATACCCCCACTTGTGAGAGGAGAGGGTGATGATCCCTGCTCCGAGGGCTGTCTGGAGGTGGCACAAGTCAAGGTCTGGTGGGCTGGCATGTCGCCGTGGGCACTCCAGTGCCACCTGCGGACAGTAGGACCTCCTTGAGTTTTCCCAACAGAGTCACGTGAACCCGCGGCTGATTTAATCTCTGCTCCCGATAGGAGGGACAGCAGAGACCCAGTGCGCCGCACAGTGGCAGGCACATGAGGAGCCACTGCGCCTGCAGCATGCGGGGCTGGGCACAACTTCACAGCGTCTGGAATGAAAGGTGCCTGTCCGCACAGGCAGGGATGGGGAAACCAAGGCAGGAAAGGCAGTCAAAGGCACCTGGCACCTTGGCATGAGTTGGCCAGTCAGATTTCTGCCTTTCTCAAAGCAGAAAGAGTGTCTGAAGGAAGCAGGCAGCGAGTCTGGATGTGAAGAGGGACTTCCAGGATAGGAGGCCGGGGGCCCACTGCTCCATGATGGGGAGGGTGGGGTCCTTGCAGCCCTGAAGACAAGGGATCTAAACGCCCCCGCCTGGTGCAGTTGTCACGTAGCCCATCAATTCCCATCAGCTGGAAATGCTTGCGAATTGCCCTGGGAGTGGAAGGTTCCAGAGGTTGTGTCCAGCCAGCAGGGACAGAGGACCACTCATTGTGGGGAGGGAGGTGTACCCTGGCTCACGTGTCTGCACCTGCCACTCTGGGCTAGACGCAGCAACTTCAGGACCGGGGTCTGCTCCTTCATTTCTGTGAGCCTCAGTTTCCCCACCCCAGGCCCCTGTATCTGGGGGGACGGTGCACATACTCCAGTAAGACAGTCCCAACTGGGGCAGTGACTGTCCGGTTTGCCCAGGACTCTCCCCGCATAGGCACTGAAGGGCTCACATCCTAGGAGACCCTGTGGTCCCAGGCAAACGAGGATGGTGGGTCACCCTGGAACAGGCGGCACAGGCTGGACAGGGGCCAGCCATGGCCATGCCCCAGTCCCTGTGCTCCAGCCTTTCCCAGGAGGTCAGCAGGCAGGAATGCCTGTGGGAGCGCACTCCCCTTCCCGGCCCCCACACCCACCCCGGCTTTACTTTGTCATAACACAGGGATATCCCAAGGCTCTGCGAACAGCTGGGCCACTTCTGCTCAGACTGAGCTCGCGATGAGTCAGCCCTGCCAGGCCTCCCACAGACCAGGCTGGCCAGCGAGGGCCGCAGATGCCACGTCCCCACCTCCAGCCTCCCCCAGGCTGCTCTGCACCTCCCAAGGGGCCCCGGCCCCAGATGGCCTCCTTGCTTGGGCCCAGCCATGTGCAGTAACGGCGGGAGCCAGGCGAGCTCCCGGCCGGAGAGGCAGGAAGGATCACAGCTGTGTCCTGGGCACTCGGCCACGTCCACTGCTCGTCTGTCCTCTCGGGGGCTCTTCCGCAGACACTCCCGTGTTGGGCCAACGACTGAGCCAACCACTCACTGTGCCCCTACTCACTCCAGGGCACATCCACCCTCCAGGCCACAGCTGGCCCACTCAGACTGCACCCAGCCAGTGGACAGAACTCAGAGCAGGTCACACCGCTGGCCCCACAACCTGAGGCTCGCCGGTCCTCCTGTTCCCCTGTGTCTGGGTGCAGAGAAGGGTCCTGCGCCTGCTCCTGGCAAGACAAAGAAGGGGCGCAGGGCAGAAGCTGAGTCATGCCAGAGGGCAGGAAAGGAGAGGCTCAGGGTGAGCTGCCCAGTGTTGCAGGTGGAAGGAGGCGCCCCCTGCCTGACCCTGGGCCTGGACTGAGCGCCAGCCCCTCTCCCCCCACCCAGGGTCTCCGAGGGAGCTGTCCACAAGGGCAGGCCTGCAGAGAGAAGCCGCAGCAGGGGTGTGGTGGGAATGGGCCCTGGGGGCTGGTCGAGATCCCCAGCTGGATGGGGGGACAGTCCCAGGGGGTGGGAAAAACCTACAAACTCACCCCGGCAGGGAGCCATCCTCCTGAGGAGGGCACCAACAGCCAGGAGAGAAGCCCACGCAGCCCCTGTCTCACCTGCCCTCTCCTCCCGCCCCGAAAGAAGCCGGCACCTGGGGCTGGGCCCCTCCCTCACTGCGACTCTGGGCTCTGTGGGCTTGAAATCTCCCCCTCACCCCCAGCACTCCTTGGCAGAGGGAGAGGAGGTCTGAAGGTTGAAGCTGGGGAAAGAGAAAAGATTCTACTGAGACTGGACGAGACTCCCCAGCAAGCCTGCCCTGACACCCCCATGTGCCCTCAAAGCCCCATGTCTGGGGGGGAATTCGGCAGGGGTAATAGGGTGGGGGAAAAGTCCCCCTTGGAACCCCAATACCCAGCCACAGGAAAGGTGGTGAGAGCGCCAAAGCCAGAGCCCCACTGGCCTGGAGTGGGCATGGAGGGTCCCCGAGAGGTATGTTTGAGCTGGGTCGGGGCAGAGGAGGAGGGGCTGACCAGGTTGGGAGCACAGGAAGGAGAGGGTCTCCGGCCAGGAGAGCAGCCGTGGTCCTGCAGCGGGAGGGGCGTGGCCTAATCATTCCCTGATTTGCCCATTCGTTCATTCATTCATTCAGCCATTCATGGAGAGGGGGCTCCCAGCCCAGATCGCAGCTGGGGGCGAGGCCAACAGCTGGGGGTAGGACACTGTGGAGAAAGAAGCAGTGGCAGCGGAAAGGGCCCAGGCGAGGGTCCCAGCTGGGGACCACGTGATTCACCCCAAATTCAGGACGGCCCGTGGTGGCGGGGCACTAGCCGTCATCAAAACAGTAAGGGCTGGAAACGCATATTCTACCGACACACTGGCTGTATGCCAAGGGTGGTTCGGTCAAGGGGTTCTACTCAAAAGCCACTTTCGAAAATAAGATGCTTTCTGCAAATACCAAAACATGCCTGTACAAGTACATTAAGACAACACAAAATAACATTTTCATATTAATTATTCCAGATACAAACCGCACACTCAGTATCCTAGCAGCGCTGGTCTCTACTACTTGTGGCTGGTGCTTTCTTCAATATGCTATCATTTTTTATATTTTTTTCATGAAATTCTTGACGAATCGTTTAAATATATGTTAATTAACTTGAATTTTTGATGCCCTTAATAGCTGTTCCTCTGTAGACCGTAATACTTTTATTTGAGAAAAGATGCTCTGGACAGATGCTAGGATATCTGGTAAACCCAGAGCAAGTTCTGCTGAGCGGAGGATATTCACAACCCTAGGTATGTGTGTTTGGAGTTTTTTGTTTGTTTGCGTTTTGTCTTCGTTTTGCTTAAATGTGTAAATATTTCCACCCTAATATCTCCTAGGTGATGTATGTAGAGTGCCTTTCTTCAGCAAATACGTTTGTAAAGCAAAATTCAAATAGGTTGTCTCTGAGTATGATTCTTCGGAATGGCCATCTCAATTTTATTCCATTCACATTCAGAATATAAATTTATCTGCTTAACATAAAAGCACCAACAAAACATTCCTTCCACAAGTTAAGATTTTCCGAAGCACAGTGATACAGTCCTGCAGTCAGACCGTGCCTGTGCCAGCCGCCTGCGCCCTGCGGTGCATGGCTCTGTCCCCTCCCCGAGTCCGCAGCGTGAGCCTCCACGTACTCGCCCTTGCAGACTGTTTTCAACCTTTACCATTCTTCAAAGATTCAAAAGCTCAAGTGCTCTGGCACTCTGTTTGTCAAATAATTTGATTAAAACCCTCCAAATTATTTTAAATAAAATGCAATCAAATTTAGAGACTCATTTTCAAAAACATTTAGTACCATCATAGGACACAGATTGGATTATAAGGTAATTCTTCAAGGGCACAAACATTTCTAAACTGATTGACATCAGGCAATGAAAAAAAAGTGTGTGCTTCCAGGATGAAGGATTTTTTTTTTCTTTAATTGCACGTTTCCTCTGACACAAATTTTGAACTTCAGTTACTCTGTGTATACATAAAAATATTTGTACATTTTGACAACCGTATCCTCTAATGCCACTGGCTGAATATCAGGCTTGTGTGAACACAGCTGGGAGTTTTGCGTGCACTACAACCGTACCCAATAACGGGCTTCTTAATTTAGGCAGAACACTGTATTTTCCACCATGATGCTGTGATTCTCTAAAATTTGTCTCCCTGTTATCACCATCAAAAAAATTAAAATTTCAATGTTGACATTTTTTACTAAATCTGCGGCAGTACTGAAAATACATCAGACGTTTTGCATTTGATGACACAGACTTCCAGATGCTCACCTACGTCCCATCAGCTGGACGAAAAAAGCAAAGCATTACTGGACCTAATTCGACAGATTTCCCGCTTGGCACCTTCTAACGAGGCAATCTAAATGGACGTCATTTAATACTTTGCAAAGTTCTTCTGGTAATCCCTACACAAGGAAACTTGGAATAAAAAGCAAGCAAAATTAATTCAGAACAGACATTTAATCTGAATAAAACAGCGGAGTCCCGTGTAAATGCCCCTGTGAAATTGTTGTTTTTGGTCATTCTTAGGGTGATCACGACTGATGGCACGGCAGAGGTCGCCCCTCCGGAGGTCGTACACTCAGGGATGTCACTGCAGCCCCGTGCCGGACGTTTAATGTCAACACCCAGTTCATCCAAGTCAAACGTTCATCACGAACTCTCTCGAGAAAAAGAAACACAAATTCAATATCGTTATTAAGCATGACTTATTTTTCTGCTCGTTGATGCTGAATGGGTTTACGACAAATGGGAAAGAACATTACCAAACAATAAAAAAAGTTGTGGGTTTTCACCATTCATTAAATGACAAAACCACTGTCAGGGTCAAGACTACTCTACAGACAGTCTTTGGCCGGGACCTCTTGGCCTTTATTTTCCACACGCGTGTCATGTTGTCCGAACTCGTCACTTCCGCTGACCCCATCCACTGGCTGCACAGCGACTTAGCTCACGGGCCACAGCACCAACTTCGTGTCAGCCCTGTTGCCTTGGGGGTGGCCCCGAGAGACAGAAGTTGGAGCAGGACACTTGTCACCAACATTGTGTGGAGGTAGAAGGGGCCAGAGATTCGGATATGCAAAGGTTCCCAGGCAGTGGCAAGAGGCTCAGAAGGAAGGTGAGCAGCGTGGAAGGGGAGGATTGGAAGGTTGAAGACAAGGTGGCCCAGGAGAGGGGTGTGCAGACAGCCCAGGAGGGTGGACACCACGTGTACAGCTTTGTCCAGGGCTCCTGGTGGGCTCTGATGTGAACACAGCCAGAAGCACAACATGCTCAGCTGGTGAGGGTCAGCCAGCGCCTCCACCACCACCCAGAGACTGACCAGTGAGCCCAGGAACGGAGCAGCGTGGAGCTGCAGCTGGAGGCCCCAGGGGTTGTCTCGCGCTGGCCATTCTGCTTCTGCCACCGCTCAGGGCCCAGCCCACCAGCTGCAGAGAGCAACTCTGAGTCCCTAGAGGCGGCTCCAGACCTCCAGGAGACGAGCTGATGTCTTTATGACCAGTTAGGGGAGCCCATCCGCCCCTCCCACCCTGGAGGCTACTGGCCTGCCCAGGGTGGCTCAGCCTCCAGGTTTGGGTCTGCCTTCCCTGTCCACACGGCCTCTGCCGGCTGCACCCTCCAAGGGCCCACGGGCATCTCATCTACCAACACAGGATCCTCCACAGTGCTGCGCCAGGCCAAGAGGCCCGGTAACGTGAAGGAGGTAAGCACAGGACCCTGACCCAGGACCTCCTCATCACCCAGAGCCTGCCAGCCTGATAGAAACAGAAAGGGATGACTGCTGTGGAGTCAGGGCACTGTCATTTGAGTTACAGTACATAGTAGCCAAAAGGTGGGAACAACAGAAATGTTAGCTGGGTGATGGGACAGACAGAATGTGGCCCATCCACGCAGTGGAATGCTGTCTACCATGAAAAGGAACACAGTTTCGCCACATGCCGCAACACGGATTAACTAAAACACTACGCTGAGTGCAGGAAGTCAGACCCAGAAGTCCACACGCTCTAGGATTCCAGTTATGTGAGATGTCCAAATTAAGCAAATCCGTGGAGACAGAAAGCAGATCAGGGATTGTCAGGGCTGGAGGGGCGGTGGGTGTAATCGTTTAATGGGTCAGGATTTCCTCGGGATGATGAAAACATTTTGGAACTAGAGAGAGGTGCGGGTTGCATGTTATGAATGCACTAAGTGCTACTGAACTGTGCACTTTAAAATGGATAATTGCATGTTATGTGGATTTTACCCCAATAACAAATAAATAAAAAAGGAAAAACACATAATATATATTTTGAGCCACTGTCTTTCAAGAAACAATATGTATTTGAACCAATGGATTGCCCAGTGCCACGTGCCCAGTAGGGCCCAGGAACCTGGCAGTGGAGGTGGGAGGGACCCCTCTCGCTCTGGCTCCCAGTGAGCCCCCTTGAGAAGCGTGTGCTTCCGACCCCACACCTTACACTCTGTAGGGCTAGAGGTCCTTGTCCCCAGCATGGGACACTTCCCCCAGGCCACTTAGTAGGCATCCCACTGCCCCATCCTTCACTGCTGCCTGGTTATGGGGGCCCCTCGTGGCCCAGGCCAGCAAGCAAAGAAAGAGACTCAGCTCTGCTCCTCCCCATTCTACCAGGAGGGGCCGGGGCTGCTGCCACAGCCTGGGCCCCCACAGCCACAGCCCCGCAAGAGCCAAGCACGCAGGAGCTCTGAACCCTCGAGGAGAAGGTCTCCACTCCTCCAGGGTAAGAACCTGGGCCCAGAAGCACTGGTCCGGGGCGGGGGGCTGGCAGGCAGGACGGGGAGGAGCAAGACAGTCAGTCAGTCCTGATGACAGTGCTAGAAGAAATAGGGCAGCGGGGTGCGGGCTGCCCACTCGCTCTCCTGATTTAGAGTTTGGAGGGGTGCTGCGAGCCGCCACACTGAAGAATCCAGGACAAGGGCGAGGGACTTAACAGGGGCTTCAGGGGATTTGGACAAAGCAGGGGTGGACTCTAGCAGCCGGTACTAGTGCCCTGCCCATGTGCCCTCTGGCCACCCTGAGGTCACCTGCACACAGCTTCCAAACCCACCCCCTGTGCTGTGGTTTGAATGTGTCCCCCAAATTCATATGTTGATTGGAGGTGTGGCCTTTGGGAGGTGACCAGGATTAGATGAGGTCACCAGGTGCACCCTCCCCCTGCCACCAAGTAGGACTGGTGGCTTTATAAGAGAAGGAAGAGTGACCTGAGCCAGTGTGCACCCTCTTGCTCTCACCCGCCCACCTTGGGATGACCCTCGTCAGATGCCAGCACCATGCTCCTGGACTTCCCAGCCTCCAGAACTGCAAGAAATAAATGTCTTTTCCTTATCAATTACCCCGTCTTAGGAATTACGTTATAACAGAAGAAAACAGACTAAGAAGCCCTGTTTACTAATCAGTTTTCTGGTGTTTATAACAGAATATCCCAAACTGGGTAACTGATAAACAAAATTTATTTCTTATAGTTTTGGAGGCTGGGAAGTTCGAGGTCCAGGGACCACATCTGGTGAGGACCTCCTCCTTGGCAGGGGCTCTGAAGAGTCCTGAGATGGCAGCACAGGGTGTCACATGGCAACAGGGGCAGAGCTTCCTAACAACGCTCGCTGGCTGTCCTTATGAAGCCACCAGTGCCACTCCCGTGATGGCCCATCATCCCTTCACCCGTGATCCGTGAATGGATTCATCCAACTTGAGGACAGAGCCCTCACGAGCCGATCACCCCCCAAGGCCCCACATCTCATGCTGCCACATTGGGAATGAAGTTTCAGTGTGTGTTTGGAGGGGACATTAAAACAGCATCCTGCTTCCCCTAGCTCTCTCTCGGAAGGGTTTCCCTGGCCATGGGGGGCTGCTCAGCCCATGAATAAGGAGGACTGAAGTGCTGAGAACTAGAGCCCCCAGGACCGCCCTGAACCACTAGGTCATGGGAATGGCTGCCAAGCACCCCAGCTCTGCCCATCACCATCAGCGGGACCACCAAGCACTCTCCACAGTCTCTCAGATGGTCCCTACCGGGCTGAATCCTTGGGGCTGGGGCGTCCCCTACTCCCTAAAGCACGCTTTGCTGGCCTTCGCCCTTCCTGCTCTACCTCCCCCGGTGCCTTGTAGTGATTTCCAGGATGACCTCTGAAATATATCACTTGCAGCCAAATCCTTGTCTTGGGGTCTGCTTCGGGGGAGGCCAGCAAACAGAAACTAAGGGCCCTGCAGGCTGTCCTGCAAGGGAGGGTATTCGATGTGTCTGAAAAGAAGGGGAGAGTTGCAAGTGGCTCCCACCTGACGGACGGAGGACCCGCTCCCTGCACGTTTGTCTCACACGCCACAGGACAAGGCGACGGCGGACCCTGGACATACAGTCGGCCGAGCCCCGCCCTGCTTGTTTGGATGCAGCTCCTAACTAGACTTGAGTAAGCCAAGAAAATCCAGGACAGGGCTCATCCAGATAGTACGCCAGGAAGGAGACTCCAAAGGGACTTCGCCGGGCAAAGGCAGGGCCAGCCCCTCGCTGGGTGTGAACGGCAGACTCTGGGCTCCATCGCCGCCACCCTGGTCCCAGCATCCGCAGGACTATGGGAACCTCTATCCTGGTGGTCCATACTCTGCACAGCCTCACCAGCCTGTCCTCGCCTGCAGTCAGGGGAGCTTAACCAAATGGCATCTGGAAACGTCCCCGCCCCCCCCCCCCCCCCCCCCCCCCCCCCCCCCCCCCCCCCCCCCCCCCCCCCCCCCCCCCCCCCCCCCCCCCCCCCCCCCCCCCCCCCCCCCCCC
>NW_007727118.1:362723-372721 GCF_000696425.1 Galeopterus variegatus | reverse complement strand
CCGTCCCCGCCCCCCCCCCCATCCCATCCCACACTCTCTACTCCCATTGAAAGTCCGTCCATTGCTCCTAGGGCTGCAATGCAGCAGGGACACTGGGACAACTGGGACAGGATTTAAATACTGAAATACTGCCCTACAGGTTAGTAAATAGCGACTGCTCCACCCCAGCCCCTTAGCACCAGGGTCTCTCAGACACTAAAGGACCCTACCCCAGCCTGGCTCTCAACCCATTCTCACTTATCTGGATGGCTGGTAATTGTTGGTATCATCTTGGACTTTCCAAGTAAAGGTACCCCCTGGTCCTGCCCCAGCAGCCCACCAGCCAGCCCCACTCCCTCCCTGCTGTCCCGGTCCCTTTGCGCCAGCTCCCTGGTCTGCGTTGAGCCTGGCACGTCCACACTCCCTCCTGCCACGGAGTCCAGGCTGTCTCCTCTTCCTCGAAGGCCATGGCCCCAGCTCTCCACCTCGCTAACTCCCACTCACCCTTCAAAATCTTGACTCAGACACCACTCGCCCCGGGAAGCCCTCTCTGAGCCCCTAGATGGGCGTGCCCCCATGACCGCTTCCCACAGTGCCGAGCACGTGCCCTCTCAGCACCTGTCACACATGGTGGTCACTCCCCTAGTTCTTGGGTCACTTGGCTGGTATCTCTCACCCCTCGGGATGTTAGCTTGTTTGGGGCAGGACCCACGGGGGCTGGGTTTTGTCTGTGATTTTGTGTTTTCTCCTCACTGTGTCCTCAGCACTGTGCAAGGCGCCCTGCCCAGGGCACAGGCTCAGTCACTCTGCTGAGTGAGTGAGTGACCGAGTGAATGGAACGCCACCTGAGCCGGCCTCGGCGCTCCCCAGCAGGCTTCCACCCAAGTATGGTCAGCAGCCGCGCCGAGGCCCGGGCTCCGTTCTGACTCTGGACTCTCAGGAATGCTTTGGCAGCACAACAAATTCTGCTCAAAACCCCAACTAGAATTCTTATCTTAAAGGATTGCACAAAACCCTGGAACTCACTTTCATCCCGACTGTCCGCTTAGAGAGCACGCACACCAGCAATGCTGGGTGCCTCGGGGGAGAGTTCGCTGATCCTCAATCGGCCGCAGATGCTGGGACGGGCGTGCGCAGGCTTTTCTGACCAGATGGACTGTTTCTGAAGGCTCTTGTTGGAAACGCTTCAGAGGCAGATCTGGGCTCGCTGCTGCACAGGCCTGAGCTGGGAGGCCTCTGTCTCTGACCCGGTCGGTGCTCCGGTTGGGGTCCATTTCTTTGCTTGGCCTCACCAGTTCAGACCCAGGGAGTGGCCCAGACATAGGCCACAAGGGGCAGCTCCATCAGCCTTCAAGAAAATTCAAGTCCCACCTTCTCCAACATCTTCCATGACACCCCCAGCCGTGGCCCGTTTTCCCGACTCAGGACTCATGGAATTCCACGCAAGTTAGCAATGATTTGCTCTCCAACGTGATTACTGGGCAGATGTTTCCCCAGCATTTACTGTACTGTAGTGGGAGGGCCCAGGAGGTGAGAGGAGGCCAGTGGAAGTGCGATTCTTGTCACAAAGGTGGTCGGGGTCCCTGAGTGGCTAAGGTGGCCCTGGAGTTAGACTTGGGTTCAAGCCACACCTCCTCCCCTCTGTCCCTCAGGATCCACGGCAGTCATTGTATTGCTGAGTCCCCAGTCCCTCGTCTATAAACTAGGAAAACAGACTCTTCTCGCATGGAGTCAGCAGACACCTGTGCTGTGCCTGGCACTGGTGGGCACTCGGTATTTGTAAATGACTGAGTTATGTGCCCACTGTCCAGCAGGCTCTGGGCCCCATGAATGACAGCCCTTATGACAGCCACTATCCTGGGGCCATATTTCTGGCCACAGAAGGATGCTGTTTTTAGCTCACATGATGATGAAGCCCCTTCTTTGTCTGAGAGAGAGCACAGACGCAGGGTGTCAAGCATGGCAACAAGACAAGGAAGACAGGAAGAAGCACGGGCCATGGGTGGGACAAGTCCCTCCCCAGGGACAGGCAGAAGAGGCTGCCGCTGTTTCCGCAGAGCCTCCGCTAATGAGAGGAAGTGACGAGACACAAGTGCTCTGCTGGAAGGTTCCTCCAGCGAGGCCTGAAGCGAGATGACGTTGAAGAGCCCCGGCCACCCAGACGCAGACAGGACAGGACAGCGGGGCACGCTCAGAGACACAGTGACAAAATACGCCGTTGCCTCCCTCATTGCTGTCCTCAGGCAGCGTCATGGAGCAGCTCCGCTGGCCAGACCCCAGGCCAAGTGCTCTTCACCACTTACCTCATGGGCTCCCCAACACACCAACACGCAGACACCATGACCACCAGGATTTTACAAACGGAAGGCTCCGAAGGGCCAACAACTTGTCCAAGATCCCAGGTGATGGTGGCAACCTCTGAACACGGGCCGCCTGAATCCAGGGCGGCTCTCTCAGGGCCTCTCATGCGGAGCAGAGGACGCAGACCAGACCAGAGACCCGTCCCCACAACGTCGACTGGGGGCCCACGTGCCTTGGTGCAGACGTTTATTCTCAGGTCCCCGCTGGCTGCCTCTTCTTAGATGTGTCGGGGCCAGTCCGTGGCTCACTCGGGAGAGTGCGGTGCTGACAACACCAAGTCAAGGGTTAAGGTCCCCTTACCAGTCACCTTTTAAAATAAATAAATATATATATACTGGTTGTGACCATGTCTGTGTTGACTTCAGAGTGTCCTCCCCACAGTCTTCATGCTAAAGTGTGGGTCCAGCAATTTGCAACTTCCACATGCCCCCGGAATCCTGAAGGAAGGGACCCTTCTTCCCGGCAGTAGTAGGCATCAGTGCCTGCAGCAGCAGACCCTTCCTCACTGGTGCAGACAAGGCTCTGGCAGGGAGACAAGTCTCCAGAAGTGAGGAGCTGATGTGAGTGTCTACCATGCACTGGGGACTTTGCACCGCTGATTTCCTTTAACCTTCCCAGACTGCGAGTTAGGGGACATTACCCCATCTTACCAGGAAAATGCGGGCTCCGGGGGATCAGGACATGATCCTGAGCGGCAGAGTTTGGATTGGAACCCAGGTCGGGGACCCCAAAGACTGGGGTCTTCTCCACGTGTTGCCCTCAGCACTCATCATGGGTGCCCTCGGCCAAGCTGATGTCCTCTGGGGAGGGCCGCAAGAGGATAGAGGGAGAGTTTGGGCCTTGTAGTGAGAGTTTGGGCCTCTCTTTACAGCTGGACTATCAGCTCACCAAAAGCAGGGCTCTTGATCGTGCGATTTTATGTCCTCCCTGCTCTACCACAGGGCTGGAAACAGAGCAGTGCTCAGTCACAAGCGTCAAAGAGTGAGTGTGGTGCAGCACAAAGGAGAGGCGCCCCCACGGCGGGCGTGGTAAACAGGTTGCATCTTGGAAGCTTCTGCAACCCAGAGGTAGTGCCCTAGCCAGGTGAGAGCCTAAGTAAAAGAGTGGGCGTGGCCAGACCGTCTATAAAAGCCATATCTGCAACCCATATCTGCAGCAACCATCCCAGGAAGCCCACCCCTCACCTGCAGCAACCATCCCAGGAAGCCCACCCCTCACCTACGGTAACCAGCCCAGAAACCCACCCCCTCACCTATGGAAACCAGCCCAGGAAACCAACTCCTCATATACAGAAACCAGCCCAGGAAGCCCACCCCTCACCTACGGTAACCAGCCTGGGAAACCCACCCCTCACCTATGGTAACCAGCCCAGAAACCCACCTCACCTACGGTAACCAGCCCACAAGCCAACTCCTCACCTACAGTAACCAGCCCAGGAAACCAACCCCTCACCTACAGTAACCAGCCCAGGAAGCCCACCCCTCACCTACGGTAAACAGCCCAGAAACCCACCCCCTCACCTATGGAAACCAGCCCAGGAAACCAACTCCTCATATACAGAAACCAGCCCAGGAAGCCCACCCCTCACCTACAGTAACCAGCCCAGGAAGCCCACCCCTCACCTACGGTAACCAGCCCGGGAAACCCACCCCTCACCTAAGGTAACCAGCCCAGGAAGCCAACTCCTCACCTACGGTAACCAGCCCGGGAAACCAACCCCTCAACTACAATAACCAGCCCGGGAAACCAACCCCTCAACTACAATAACCAGCCCGGGAAACCCACCCCTCACCTAAGGTAACCAGCCCAGGAAGCCAACTCCTCACCTATGGTAACCAGCCCAGGAAGCCAACTCCTCACCTACGGTAACCAGCCCGGGAAACCAACCCCTCAACTACAATAACCAGCCCAGAAACCCAATCCTCACCTACAGTAACCAGGCCAGGGAACCAACCCCCTCAACTACAGTAACCAGCCCACAAACCCACCCCTCACCTATGGTAACCAGCCTAGGAAGCCCACCCCCCACCTACAGTAACCAGCCCAGAAACCCACCCCTCACCTACAATAACCAGCCCAGAAACCCACCTCACCTACGGTAACCAGCCCTGGAAACCCACCCCTCACCTGCAGTAAGCTGCCCAGGAAGCCACCCTCTCATAGGTCAGACCTGTAGAGTCAGACCACTATCTCTTGCAAACAGCTCAGGAAGCCAAACAAGAAGGCCTGTAACAATTGGCCCAAAATGGTCAGGGCTTGATCAATAACCGTTTCTCTAATTTTTGTCCTCACTTTCAAAACTAAACACATGTCACTAACCAGTCATGCAGGACACCTGGTGGGCCACCTCCAGCTCCCCGTGCCAACAGCCCCCGACCAGGCACACGGGAAGCCTCCCCTTTTCTCACTGTGAAGTTTTCCCACCCTTTGCGTCTCTGCTAAAACGCAAGCGACAGTGGCTGACTCCCTTGCTACAGTCAGCTCTGAATAATCAGCCTTTGCTTATTCTCTGTTTGGTCTTTGTTTATTTTCTCCAAAGGCGCTATGTTAAGAAAGGTTCTGAGCTCCTTCTGGGCTCAGAGGCCGTTCGCAATGTCTGCCACGGCCACAAGCTGGGGGGTGGGGCACGGATGCTCAGAATCTGCCCCCTCTCAGGGCACTTCCTCCCGCTCCAGCCAGAAAGATGCCTCTGTTCAAGCACCTGCCTTCCGCCTCTCTGATCCCCATAAACCGGCTGAGACGCAAGAGAGGCAGCTGGTGGGGCAGACAGAAGAGCTTGCTCCCCCACGAGGTCTAGCCAAAAGGACAGCTCGGCACTGGACAGCATTTTCCACTGTCCCCTCGTCTCACACTGGAACGAGAGGTAAGACTTGGGAGCTGTGAAGGCGACAGTAGATGCCTCCAAATTCTGATAATTTGACCATAAAATCACCACAAAATGGATGTGATCATAGATGGTTAAAGTCCCCCCAAGCAAGAGCTACCAGGCCAGGATTTCAAGGACTGAGCTTGTGGCAGAGGGGGCCAGCTGCCCAACGAGGGTCTGAGCCTCTTTCCAAGGTGCGGGGCCATTGCGGGAAGCAGCTGCCCAGCAGGGGCGTTTCCCAGCCCCCTTGCAGCTGGGGAACTGAGCGACCAGTCCTCAGCAGTGGAAGGTAGGGGCAGGTGCCATGAAGCAATCCCGGGTCGCGGTGGTTACGGCAGGCACGGGTGCCTCCGTGGGTTCTCTCTGAAAAGGACTTAGGGGAAGCCCTGGGGGGTGCAGCCACCAGAAAAAAGAGAGCTGGTTTCCAAGTGACCGCTGAGGAGAGAACTGCCAAGCAAGCCTCCGTCTTCTGTGACAGCACCAGGCCTGGACAGGGCAGCCGGGTGAGCAAGCCCGACCTCCAGCTCACCCTGGTAGCATTTGCAAATCTCAAGAAGGAATGAGGCATCCAGGCAACAAGAGCGGTCCTCCATCCTGTGTGACCAAAGGGGAGGAAAAACAGAATGCGGAAACTCCTGTGTCGGGGCCTACGGGGGAAAGGACACCCCTGCCCACCTTCCCAGAGGTCAGCTTATCAATACCTATCAAAACATAAGAAAAGGCATGGATCAGAATTGGTAGTCATCACCTGGATAACTACCCTCGGAAGTAGCCAGCCAAGGACAGGCAGGTTCTTGGGAGCATGATTTGTATTCACAAGACAATAGGAATCACCTCAATGTCTCTTCCCAGCAGACTGGCAGGGAGTGGGTTTGCTGCACCCGGGGCTGCGGGACATCGCATAGTCTCGGAAGGCGGTGACTAGGACGGGGGGTGCTTCAAGTCCGCCTGCCGCATCTCTCCCTTCATGAGGAAGGGACCCACACAGGAAAGGCACCCCGGCTTCTCTGGGCTTCGGCTTCATGCCCGCTGCTGGGGAGCTCCAGCAAAGCAGGCAGCCCGCTCTCCAGCTAACCCGTGGTACGGGAACACGGAGCGGCTCGGGCACACTGGGGCACAGACAGAGGGAAGGACAGCGAGGCGGGCAGGGCCCCAGGGGACGCAGGTTCAGTCGCAGCTCTCCCTGCCACGGCAGGACAGAGGTGGAGAAGGGAAGGCCACCCAGCCCCTCCTGCGCATGCCCACCTCCTGACCTGCTCTCCAACCAATTGGGAAAGGGGGATGGGAGGTCCTCTCACCTTAGCGACACTGTCCTTACAGCAGCCGCGGTGCCACGAGACCAGTACGGCAGCGTGGCAGTGAGAGCGGGAAGCCCGGGCTGGGCGAGCCCCTCCACCGTCAGTGTCTCGGCCTGCGTTTAGGTGCAGCCCTGCCTCGCAGTCAGATCTGGGGCCGTTTTCCTCCCAGGTGAACCTGGCTCAACTGGTTCCACTGTCCACAGGGAGCACACATGCTCTCAGTCAAGAGAAAAGATATTTTTAATGAGTTGGCAGAGAGGTAAACATCAAAAGAACCTCCTAGAAGGTGGCAGAAGCAACATGGCACAGGTGCCCACAGAAGGAAGACCCCAGCCCTGGAGAGAGCCTGGTCCTGGCCCAGAAGAGGAGCTCTCCAAGGCAGGACAGAGCCACCCCCTTTCTTCAGTGTCCCATGAGCACTCACCCAGCCTGGCACATCCCTCATTCCCGTCCCTAGCCACCCAAGCTCATGGCTGCCATGAGCTTTTGCCCCAGCCACCCCGACCTGGAGGAGGGTACAGGAGGCCCTGAGCAGGGCATCTGGTGCTGTAGCCACTGGGAACAGTTTTCTGCTGTGAAAAAGTCTCAGTCCCACCACGACGTAGCTGCAGGACTCGGGCACGCCCTTCCCTCCCTGGGCCACTCTTTCCCTTCCTTCCAACAGGAGACGGAGCAGAGCTCTCTCTGTGGTCCCACCCAGCCCCAGGAATCCTATGATTTCATGAGCCCGTGTTATTATCCCAGGATAAACTCTGCAGCCCACAGCACCACGAACCGAGAAGTTAATTCCAGAGCCGAGGAGTTCTGTGGCGACATGAGGCACACGCCCCACCATGCCAGCCGAGCTTGGCGCAGTGCTGAGATCACCCTGGCCTTACATGGAAAATCCACATCTGAAGGCCTCCCCTGGGCATCTGGGACTCGTTAGGCTCCAGGCCCGGGTCTGGGTAGAGTCGAATAGTCTTAGGCCAGTGCATTTATTCCTGAAACGATGACATGTCTCCCCGGCTTTGAAGGAGCACAGGCACTCAGCCAGCTCCTGGTGTGACCTCTGTTGCTGGGAGACGCTGACACGCCTCATAACGGCCCGCAGGCCAGGCCCAGAGCACGCACACTGCCGCCAGGTAGAAAAGCACGAGGGCCAAGTGCCAAGGACCCAGGGTCAACCCAGCCAAGATCCAGGTGGCATTTCCACCCCTCCCTGCTCTCACGGCCCTGAGCACACCCCTTCACCTCTGACGCCTCAGTTTCCTCATCTGCAAGTGGAGGCAGCTCAGTTGGGGTAATTGTAGCACCTGCCATCCCCGGAGCCTCGGACAGATTTTCTCCATGCGGAGTCAAGCTCAGCCCTCGAGGCAGGCGAGGCCAGAAGAGCCAGGCGCCAACATCCCAGAGCAGCCTGCAGCCAGCCGGGGACAGGGTGGTGGGCAAATTTCCCTGCTTCCTCTCCCCTTGGATGGGATGCTCTGAGGAGCGTGCACCATTGCCACCCAGAGGTCCCCGCACACTGAGCCCTGACATTCACAATGGTGGCCTGTCAATCACATTTCCACACTTCCCCACCAGTGCTTCCTGGAACCCCACCACCACCACTCCCCAAATAAACTGCTCACACTTGGACCAGAAACTCAGAGACTGCTGCTGCAGGAACCCACCCTGAGCTGGTCATGCCAGACACAGAAAACTCTTCCTTCAAGAGCCAGATAGTAAATATTTTAAGCTATACGAGCCAAGAGGCAAAATTGAAGCTATCAGGTAGGCGTGTATGTAGCCAATTAAAATGCACTCCTTGAGAAATGCGAAAAACCGTTCTGAGCTTAGGTCCCTACAAAAGCAGGCAGCAAGTCGGAGTGGGCTCACAGGCCACAACTGGCTGACCCCTGCTGTCACATAGAAACCCCAGACCTCAGTGGCTGGAGAAAACAAAACGTTACTTCTTGCTCATATCAAGTGCAATTAGCATGGGGCAGGGGGCATGCTTCCCCAGGCCAGGTCAGGGGTCTGAGCGGGTAGATGTTCTGCCACCTCCTCGATGCAGCTTCCCAAAGTCACCCGGGCACCAGTGCCTACCCCAACAGCCAGTTAGTGAAGGACGGGAGAGCGTGGGGATGCGCGGGAGGGTTCTATGGACCAGGGAGTGGAGTGGGGGTACACTTGCCCACACCACGCCGTGCCCCTCAGCTCAAGGTGGGTGCTGGCAGACGCACCCCTGACCCAGCAGCTGGCTCCAGCAGTGCCCCAACAGCAGCAGCCGCATCTTCCAGGGGGCAATAGCAACGGTAGTTGGGACACAGACCGGTGGTGGCATCTTCTCCCCAGAGACAAGATCCCCCTCGGCTCCTGTACCTGCGTGCTCATCCTTAAGAACACAGTTCAGAGTGCCTGGTCGTGAACTTCATACGAATGGCACTGCACCCTTCGTATTCCTCTGGAATTTAGCTTTTCCTGCACATTACAGTTGATATTCATTCATGTGTTCACATATGCAGAGATCATCTATTGTCGTTGCTGACGTTTGTTTCCATAAATACACCACAATCTGTTTACCCATTTTCTCTTGGTGGACAGGTGGAGCGTTTCCGGGCTCTGGCTGTCTCAAACGTCGCTGCTGTGAACACACTCGTGCACACCTCTAGGGGCACAGACGTGTTTCCCGAGGAGCAGGGCTGCCGAGCCACGCACACGGGCATGTTCAGCATTAACAGACGACGTCTCACGGGGCTGTGGGGCTGTCCACATCCCTCCATAGTGATGATTCTACTGGCAGGCCCATGGTCCATGCCTTAGAGAGCCCTGGGATTCCACCCCCGTCCCCGATGCTCATCACAGCCCAGCAAGGTGCATAGAGGGGCCGCTGCTCCCGTCTGATGGATCAGGGAGCTGAGCAGCTGTACCAGACCCCTTAGCAGGCCGAAGCGGGACATCTGCTGTCGTGTCTCCCCAACGAGGCCCAGCTCTGACGGGAAGCAGATTTCCCTGGCCTTCATCCCAGTGAGCCCAGTCAGCCCCTCGGCGGCCCTGCTCAGTCCCCGCCATGCACAGCGCTGGAGGGTGAGACCTGCCTTCTCTCTGAGCCAGGGTCAGGCCAAGCCCGGCCAGCACAATTTCAGAGGTCCCTGGGAGGGAGGCAGGAAGGCCCGGGGACTCCACTGCTCTCCCTGGTGTGCAAAATTTAATTTTCGGGGTGCAAGTTCCACCCACCTCACACAGAAAGCAAATTCTCTGTGGAAGCCAGGGCAACAGCTCGTGCCGCATGGGCACCTTCCTTTGCTGCTGTGCCCCTTGGAGGCCAGCCTGAGGCAGTCTCGCCCCTCCGCAGGTGACCTCATCGCTGGCAGAGGCCAGCGGCTGCATCTTGCTCCTTCTTTTCTGGAGCTCATGCCCCTCTGGCAGGAACGGTGAGTCAGATATCTAGAGGGCAGGCCCCAAGTCCCCCTCATAGTGACTGTGTAGCCTTTGCGACTTCCTGCCTCTGAGCTTTGGTTTCCCTCTCA
>NW_007727118.1:357790-362583 GCF_000696425.1 Galeopterus variegatus | reverse complement strand
TTCCTTTGCTGCTGTGCCCCTTGGAGGCCAGCCTGAGGCAGTCTCGCCCCTCCGCAGGTGATCTCATCGCTGGCAGAGGCCAGCGGCTGCATCTTGTTCCTTCTTTTCTGGAGCTCATGCCCCTCTGGCAGGAACGGTGAGTCAGATGTCTAGAGGGCAGGTCCCAAGTCCCCCTCATAGTGACTGTGTAGCCTTTGCGACTTCTGCCTCTGAGCTTTGGTTTCCCTCTCATGAGAGGGTGAGGAGAGGTGGTCTCTAGGAGTCCGTTCAGCTCTGGAACCACGCGATGCATAACTGAATCCTCAGAATGTGTGTGTGTGGCGCTGGGCACAGGGCCTGGGCCAGCCCTCAGAGGGAACGTGGGCCCGTCGCCTGCAGGAGCTTGGGGTACGTGGAGGAGACATCTTCCAAGTTTGTTGCTTCATTTTAGTCCTGTCTATATGGTCAAGGGGCAAAACCACAACCCTCTGTAATGAGGGAGGGGTTTGGAGGTGTTCTTTGTCACCTCAACAGGTGAAAGCTACAATAAATACCAAGGGACAGGTAGCAAATTTGGGGGAACTTCATTCCAGAATGGCCAACCCAGGGGGAAGGTGGAAGGTCAGGGCTCAGCAGGAGGCAAATGGAGAAATCGCCGGTTCAGATGAAAAGCATTCAAGGAAGGGTTGTTACAGATGGACACCTGCTCCGTCTCCAGGCCTCAGGACGCCAGGACGGGAACGGAGTGACCAGACCCGAGAGTGTGGAGTCACGGGAGAGAGGCCACATCCACCCAGAAGCCAGAGGGCCAAGGAGGTCAGCTTCCCAGGCCAAGAGAGGAGAACAGACGGGGTCCGAGGCCAATGGGAGAGTGACCAATTCAGAGGGCGTCTCATACAGCACCTCCTGGAACCCCTGCCCTCGGACAATCCCATCCCCTCAAGCATGGGTGGGACCTGTGAGTTGTTTTTAACCCGCAGAATATAGCAAAGGCAAGGGCAGGTCCCTTCTGCCACTCCACCCAGGTGGCAGCTGAGGACAGCCTCAGCCAGCCGGCAGCCAGGAGCTGAGGAGGGTGTCCAGCCTGGGTCCTACCACCATGGGAAACTGCACTCTGCTGACAGCTGCGAGAGCTTGGAAGTGGACCCGTCCCCGCTGAGCCACAGATGAGACCTGAGAGCGCAGACTCCCAGCACCTGACGGCAGCCTCCGAGACCAAAGCAGCGGGCTCCGCTAAGCCACGCCCAGACCCCCGACCTCCAGAGACTGAGAGATGAGTGAGTGACTGAGTGTGGCTTACGCCGCCCACTTTGTGGTGATGTGTCGCACAGCTCCAGGTCACTGATGGAGGTGAGGCTGCCGTGCACACACCCGGGAGTGCCACGCCCAGACCCCCGACCTCCAGAGACTGAGAGATGAGTGAGTGACTGAGTGTGGCTTATGCCGCCCACTTTGTGGTGATGTGTCGCACAGCTCCAGGTCACTGATGGAGGTGAGGCTGCCGTGCACACACCCGGGAGTGTGGGGCGGCTTCGGAACTGAGCAGGGGCAGAGGCTGCAAGAATGCTTGAGGGTCATGGTGGAGAAAGCTTGAAGAGACCATTAGCGGAAATCTGAATTTTAAGATCGCTGCCGGAGAGGACTTAGAAGGAGGTGAGAAAATGTCATTGGAAGCTGCAGGAAAGGCCCTTGTCACGTGGAAACAAAAAAGTGGAGCAGAGTTGTTCCCGCAGAACTCGCAATGGCAAGCTTGGTTATTTAACTAAAGAGACTTCCAAGCAAAGTGTGGAAGGTGCTGTTTGGTTTCTTCTTGCTGACTGTAGCAAAGGAAAAAAGACAGAAAGAAATCGAGGGCAGAACTGTTAAAGCAGAAGGAGCCAGAACTCGATGGTTTTGAGAATTCTCAGCCCCTCTAGATTGCAAATGACGCGAAGATTAAGAAACGGCTCCCAAGCACAGTCAGAAAAGTCTAGAGAAAAAGCCAAGGGTGTGACTGTACCAACTTTTGCTACAACTCAGAAAAGTCAGAGGATACGGATCAAGTCACACCAACGACCCTGTAAAGAGATAAAGTGTCTGCCTCATGCCGTCTCTCAGTTAAACATTTGACCTCTAGGGAATGGAAGATCACTGTCCCTTGGCCATCTCAGCAAAAGTCCACATACAGAACAGCTTATTTTGAAAAGATCTTTGTGTCTGTTTTTTTCTAATGGGAGTGAGTTCAAGGGAAATTTACAAGAGAGGGCAATTTTCTGAAAAATTATTTCAGCAAAAACACTGCCATCTTGAACTGAAAGGAACACAGAGTGCACAAAATAGAAAGAAGTATCAGGTCCCTAAAATCTACTGGCAGGAGCAGGCTGATAAAACCGCTCTCTGCAAAGCTACCTTCCATGAAAAAGGCAGGCTAACTCCGAGCACAGAAACATGAGTCCAGAGGGCGAAGCCGGGAGCCATGGAGAATTAATCCCATGGCTGGCACCTAGTCGAGAATTCCCACATCGAACCAGCTGGATTTCAGAACTGCTGTGGACCACTGACTCCTTTGTGCCTCCCAGTATCACCAATTTTGAGTGGGAATGTCTACAGCTGTTGTCCACACCTGTCCCAGCAAGGTGTCTTGGTGTGGAGTGAGGGGACAGATCACCACCCTTTTCATTCTACAGATTGACAGACTGAGAGGAACTGTACCCAAGGAGCCCCATCCACACCTAGACCTGATTTAGAGGACGAGTTTCTGGACTTTGAGCAGATGCCATCATGGGATGAGACTCCTCGGAACTTTAAGAAGAGATGGTATATTTTGCATGTGGATGGCACATGAGTCACTGGGGACCACAGGACCAACTCTGACAGATTCCAGGGTGGCCTCCATTATCCATGCCCTCCAGGATTCACATGTTGGCAGGACCTGTGACTTATTTTTAATCAATAGAATATGGCAAAAGTTATGGACTGTCACTTTTGTGATTACACTACATAAAATTTTAACACCCGTCTTGCAAGGAGACTCTCTCCCTTGCTGGCTTTGAGAAAGAAAGCTGCTGTGTTGGGGAGGCCCAAGTGACCATCCCCAACAACCTGCTGGGAACTGAGGGCCACCTCTACCTCCAGACAGCAAGGAATGAGAGCCCTCAGTGTGACAAGGACCTGAATCCTCCCAAGAGCCACATGAGCAGGGAAGTCAACCCTTCCCCAGTCAAGCCTCCAGATGAGAATGTAGCCCTGGCCAACAGCTGGACTGCAGCCTTGCACAGGACCAGCCAGACCATGCCCAGGCTCCTCTCTGCAGAAACTGTGAGATAATAAATGTGTGTTATTTTAAGCTGCTTGGTTTGTGGCTCTAGAGTAGGTAATAGACTCACTGTGAGGTGCTCACATGCTTGGTAGCAATACTGGAGAGACAGTTTACTATGCTGAGGCATTTAAATAAAATGTCTGCAATTTAAAGGATCATGCTAAAAAGTACGAAGTACCACTTAACATTGGAGTGCACTGTGGCTCCCAAGACCCCTTAACAGGTGAGAAATACAAACCCAAAATCTCAGACTCATGCCCCAGATTTCTGAGCTCTTCATGATTTGGGAAACTACCTTGGCTCAGGTAGGAGAATGTTGTCCCTTTCTTTCTCCAAGTTTCCAGTCATCAAAAGGTTCCCAAGCTCAGCTCTCTGATGGCCACCATTTAATGGGATCATTGTGTTTGCTGGACCAAAGTCATTGATGAGGCTGCATCCGCCCAGCTCCTGGCTCTCTGGAACCCTGATGCCAGACATGGCTTTGAGAAGCATTTGGGCATTTGGACCCAGTATTAGTCTGCTCAGCTGCCATAACAAAACACCACAGACTGGGTGGCTTGAGCAACAGAAATTACTCCTCACAGCTCTGGAGGCTGGGAAGTCTAAGGTCAAGGTTCTGGATGATTGGTTTCTAGCCAGGTGCTCTTCCTGCCTTGCAGACAGCCGCCTTTTCACTGTGTCCCCACGTGGAAGAGGAGGGGGGCTCTCATCTCTTCTTATAATGACTCTGATCCTACTGGATCAGGTCTCCACCCTTATGACCTCATTTAATTACCTTCATAAAAGCCCTGCCTCCAAATATAGTCACACTGGGAGTTGGGGCCTCAACACCATGACTTTGGAGGAGACACAATTCAGTCCATAGCAGACCCTCCATGGCCACCTGCAAAGAGAGGGTGCGATGTCTCTCCCTCACCATGGACAAGGACATGGCCCCCTGCACTTTCCCTTATTTCCTACGACAATGGGGACTGTTGCCAAAACATTACCCAAAATGTTTTCCATCGAACACAAGTGTACACACGAGAGAACAGATGTTTTGCAAAAGAAGGATTCCACGGTTCACCAGAGGTTTGGAGTGACTGGGTTAGAGCAGGTGGGACCGGCCTCTCCAAGGCTTTATGCCGGGAGAAGCCCCTAAGAAACAGCAGGACAGTTCTGCTTAAACAGACAGGGTGAGGACGGTGCTTCCAACCCAGACACCATGTGGCCACCAGCGCTCCTGAGTCCAGCCGCTGCGTCCGGTCACGCCAGCCCAAGGCGAGTCGGAGCCAGGCAAGGAGCACGCCCACCCCAGCAGACAGAGGAGCCCCGAGGGAGCCCGTCCAGGTCAACGCGGCTGCTCCCGCCCCTGCACTGACACTTTCTGAAGCCAGTTTCCGCCTGAACCGCATTTCATTGCTGCTTTATTGAATGACTAAAAGGTCACTTCTCCTGCCAGCCGTGAGCAAACTAAAACAAGAAGTTTTCCTTCCTCCACATGTTAGAAAGGGCATCCAAGGTCCTGCCAGCTGCA
>NW_007727118.1:354385-357248 GCF_000696425.1 Galeopterus variegatus | reverse complement strand
AAACAAGAAGTTTTCCTTCCTCCACATGTTAGAAAGGGCATCCAAGGTCCTGCCAGCTGCACCAAGCTCCCTGTTGGGTCTCATCACACCAGGCAGCCAGGCAGGTGGGCAGAGCCCAGAGAAGGACTTTTCGCCCAACCTTAACCCACCAGGGATGGGCAGGACTCCTCACAGGGCTGGATCTGCTCATGCACCTGCCCCTCACCAGCCTGCCTGACAAGTGCACCCTGGGGCTTACAGAAGTATCAAAACGCCAGGTACTTCCTGGGTGCCTGAGCTGTAGCAGGTGGGGGTGGCGGCGGGAGTGGTCAGCGCGTGTCTCAGTCTCCTTCAGGGCCAGCCTTGGCCACACCTGAGGTCACACCCTTTTCCACATTCCCTGGGGGAGCACTGAGGGGTGTAAAGGACATGCAAACAGGCAGGACACGTGCTCACAGGGGGCTGGCCAGCCTACGGGCATGCACCACTGTTCAGCCATTTTTGCTTGCCCTCCAACCCTTCTGTTTGAGTCCGTTCCTGCTGCAATAACACAATACCACAGACCGGCTGCTTTATACAGACAGAAATTTGCTTCCACAGTCTGGAGGCTGGAAGGTCCAGGGTCAAGGTGCCAGCAGGTGCGTGTCAGGTGAGGCCTGCGCCATTAATGGTGTCCTCTCATGGTGGTGTCCTCACATGGGGAGAAGGAAGGGGTGAGCTTGGGGCCTCGTGACCCCATCATTTCCCAAGGGCCCACCTCTCAATGCCACCACGATGGGGATCGGTTTCACTATAAAGTGGTGAGGACACGTTCAAACCATAGCTCCTCCACCGCGTGGCTCCTCATGTCCCTTCGAACACAACCCTCACATTCCTCTGGCTCCAGCTCAGCATCTGCTTTCAGACCACCTGCCCTGAGACCATTGTCCTGACTGGCCCAAGAGTGCAGGCCATGTTGGCGTTTGGGAGCTAGACACTCATGGCCCCATCGTGGCACAAATAGCCCCTGCAGTAGCTGGTGGTCCAGTTGTCACAACTTTGGCCAGGGGAGAACTGGAGAGTGTACCCCTGGCAGGGACAAGACAGTACCTGGGGGACAAAGGTCTGGGTGGTTGTCACTGAGCACATTCATGCTCTACAGAGACATCAGGAACCTGAGGAGCACCAGCAGCAGATGGTTGACATTCAGGGGAACCAAGACTAGACTCAGTGGTCAGAGCGACTGCAGTTAAAGACAGTCCAGTACACAACAAGGCAGGTCTGGTCTGGAAACCCTGGAACTGCACACACAGGATGGAGGCGTGTGAAAAGTCTCACTCCTCAGTCCCCTTGGAACCCTGTTAGACCCAGACCACCAGCGCCCTGCTCCTGCCACAGAAGCCTCTGCCCGACAGACAGTACATGCCACTGCCTCTTCGCCCATCACCAGGGTTAGTCACATCACAGCTTGATAAGGGAAGAGGGGGCTGTACCCCAAAGCAGTGCAGGAACCTAGAAGACGCACCCGGAGAAACTGGGGAGTGCACGTGGGATTAGATTCCAGGGTGCTGGAGTGAGGGGCGGATCATAAAGTTAAATGGGGACAAGTTTAACTTGGGCATACTCTCCCGAGATGCAGGATTTGTACTCTGGACAGGAAAACATACAAGCCCCAGCGGCAGAACTACAGTGAGGACCCAGGCTCCTGGAGCACAGACATCTGCAGTGAAGGGTTATGTGCTTTTGGTAAAGCAGCCCTGCAGGGCCTGACTGTGGGGCCCAGACCTCCAAGTCATAGGGCCGGGCATCCCCCACAATAATCCTTCACAAGAGGTGGCATTTTCCGATCCCCCGTGAGCAGGGCTCTCTCGCACCCTCTGCGGCTGCCCAGCACCCTTCTCAGGCCATGTGGGCTCCTCACACTAGCAAGGGAGGAGCCAGTCCCAAGCAGCTCAGTTTGTGGGTGCAAGCGGAATCTGGACTGCAGACTCACTCCAGCCCCACCCAGGTGAGGCCTTGCACGACCACGTGGGGAGCGCTGTGCACCCCTCCACACCCTGAGCCCCCAGGAGGAGGCAGATCCCGTCCATTCGCAGGCTGCTTCCACGGCCTTAGGAAAGAAACAAGAGCTGGCTGAGAGCTACATCCTCGGGGACCTGCCTTGAATTTTCCTCAAATACTGAATATGAAAAAAATTTTCCATTTCCCTTGAAAGGAGTATCAAAAAGTGCATTTGAAGCATTTTTTAATATACAGCATGCCACAACTGTTATAAAACCTAAACGCAGCTAATTTTGTCCACCTGGTTTCTGTAATTCCTAAGTAAACCTCCACAAAGACCTAGAATTGTTCCCATTCTGAAGTGTGCTCAAGAGCACATTTACGAGGGCGGATGGAGTCACACATGTCCGAGGGTGGAGGGACGAGGAGAGAAACAGAAGTGGCGGGGAAGAGCGCGGGAGCGCAAGCGCGCTCTGGTTCCAGGAGGAGAGAGAGCCCACGGCTCTCACCGATTTCATCAGCTGCGCCTGCCCAGGTTCCTGGCTCCAGGGCACAGCCAGGGTTCCACCAGGAGAGCCCGCCCCCCGCCCCTGGGCTCCCCACAAAGCTGAGTCAGTCAGCGGTGGAGGCCACGGCTCAGCCCAGACTGCTGATGGCAGGGCTGGTGGGCACAGCCTGTCTCCGGCTGACACCCGAGAAGCCGGGGTGCAGGAGGTGGTGAGAGGTGGTGGGAAGGCATTGCTGTCCATCTCTCCCTGCAGGGGCTCAGGGCCCCCAGCCCACTGAGCACGCCCTCGCCGGGTCCTGCTGCTGGCCACCGTGCTCCGCCTAAGCAGCTGAGGCTGCTGGAGCTTCCCACTGGGCCCCCGGCCAGCAGCCTGTACAACATCCTGGAGAAGCTCGG
>NW_007727118.1:351598-353350 GCF_000696425.1 Galeopterus variegatus | reverse complement strand
CCCGGCCAGCAGCCTGTACAACATCCTGGAGAAGCTCGGGACGTGCAGGAGGAGCCACAGCAACTCATCCGCGCAACTGATCACTTAGTAAGCGCCAGTCTTAGCACATTCTCTCATTGGCCCATAGTGCAGGCGGGGAAACTGAGGCTCGGGCAGGGAGAAGCATTGGCTCAAGGCTGTGCGGCTGAAGCTTGGTCATGTTGGGACCCAGACCTTCACCCATCCGACAGCAAAGCCTGTGGCATCTCGCCTAGACTGTCTCAGGCCACCTTGCTCGTCACACAGATGGGAAACTGAGGCTGGAGAGAGGAAGCAGGGAGCAAGCTGTGGTGCCCAGGGGGACCCCAGAGCTCCTGCTTACAGCACAGGGTATGCTCACTGCTCGGTGCTGAGACACTTTGGGGTTCTAGGGGTTTCTAGGGACTCCCATCCTCAGAATGTATGGATGGTGGCAGGACAGCTGTCCCTGGCTGCAGCTCCAACCCAGGCTCGTGGCAAACACACACACACACACACACACACACACACTCTGGCTTTGAGGTTTGGGGTGAGCAGAGTGGTGGTGCAGCTTGTGTGGGCCGGCGTCTGAGCAGGAAGTGAGGGGACCAGACTGGGCTATTGGGGCCGGATGGGGAGAAGGGCACACCAGGGCTCCCAGCCCAGCCCCGGCCCCACCCGGCGGGGGACCCACTCGGGAGCAACTCCCTGGCCAGAGCCCTTCTCTCTTCCTACAGCTGGCCCCAGCCTGCCCGGGAAGCGGCCCAGAAAAGGAGGAGGAAAAGTTCATTTCCTGAACATGCTTGGAGAAAGGGGACGTGTACAGGCCCTGTCCACGTGGCGGTTTCCAGACGCTGCCCACCACCTCCCGCAGGCTCCGGGGCGGGGAGAGGTCCTGCCTGGATCACCCCTCCTGCATCTGGGCCTTCCTTGTCCCCTGGGGAACCTCCTCCGTCTCCCCTTCTTCCAGGACAGCAGTCCCCAAGGAGCAGTCAGGGTCGGGGGATGCAAGCCAGCGGCAGGAGACCACCCCGCTTTCCCAGGCCTGGGCAAGGTTTCCCGGGGCAGCCAAACCTACATGCCCCATCAGCTTCCCACATGGGCTCCGGGCACCAGGGAAATAGCTGAGAACAAGAGAGAGAACGTCTCTGCCCCAGGGTCCGGTGAAGAGAGACTGAATAGACGCGCACACAAAGAGACGTCCCCTGCATAGGAAGGAGGCAGTGGCAAGGAGAGGCCAGGTGGCGCAGAGCGACGGGCAGGGGCGCCACCCTGGAGGTGCTGCAGAGAAGGCCCAGGCAGGAGTGTGCCCGGTGCAGGGGCTCCTGGGGGCCCACATGGCAGGAGTGAAGAGGGGAGGCCAGGCCACGGTTGGGGCAGAGCTGGGCATGGGGGCTGCCTGGCCCTCCCCTGTCCTGCTGGGGGCAAAGACATGCCCAGAGGCTCACACCCCAGACACCTGGTGCCGAGTGGAAGAGGGAGTGTGACACGCAGGGCACGTGCTGTCCCCTCCATAACGCACATTGAGCACCAACTGGGTGCCTCGTTCTGGGGTGGTGGGCTCACCTTCAGTAGGCTCAGCTCAGGGTCTCAGTGGGGGACAGGTGCACCAGCCAACAGACACCCCCAGGGAGGTCCCAGCAGGGCAAGGGGCCAGGCGATCACCAAACTCGTTCTCGAAGCCTCTCAAAGTCAGACTCTGGGAGCCTGCTCCCAGTGGAGTCCCAACCTGCGTTTTGCTGCTAGGACGCCAAC
>NW_007727118.1:348086-351219 GCF_000696425.1 Galeopterus variegatus | reverse complement strand
AGACTCTGGGAGCCTGCTCCCAGTGGAGTCCCAACCTGCGTTTTGCTGCTAGGACGCCAACATGGCATTAAACGGAAGTGTCCCCCGCCCCCAGTTTGTGCCTGCCTTCAGAGGCTGCCATTCCCAGTGGGACACAGTCGAGGGAAACCCACCTGACGGAGCACCCCAAGGCAGCTCTTGGAAGATTCCGGGGTGTCTGCCCAGCAGTCCCGACCCCGGTGTCCGCAGTGCCTCTGTGCAAGGCTCTGCAGTGTGGGGGCTCCCCCCGGGAGGCTGTGACAATGTCACTGGGTGAGGAGCAGGGTCAGCAAGGCAGGGCGGAGGAGTGGAGCTTTTCCGTGAGCCCTGGTGGCCACGGTCGGGGCGCACTCTTCACAGGAATAAGCACGTCCTTTCCAGCCCTCCCTGTCCCCTGGCCACGCCCTGTCACTCTCCTCCCGGCCCCCCTGTTCCAGCCACCCTGGCCTCTGTGCTGACCATCCGAGGTAAATACAAAGGTCCCGACAGCTGCTCTGACTGGCGGCTGGCACAGGCCCCAGAGCTGGATGAGCACGACTCACACCAACCAAAAGCAGGGGGACGGTCACCCCATGACCCCCACCAGTCTGTCAGCTCCAGGGTCCCATATCCAGGAGCCTCAGGCCCACATGCCACACTCCAGGGCTCAGAATGAGCCGCATCAGCTCCCAGTTTTTCCAAAATGAAAGAGAATCAGCCAAAGTGAAATGATCCGAGCTTCCTCCCCAAAGCCAGCCCAGGTCCTGGCACCCACGGCCTCACCAGGACAGAGCGTTGAGAGGCAGGGGACTTGGGATCGGGGCTATCAGGGCTGGCTTCCCGGAGCGGGCGCTGGGACAAAAAAGAGGACTGGAGAGGGAAGCCAAGTCGAACCGTCTTCCTTCGGCACCAATGCACCGGTCCTACCCGGCCTCCAGCCCGCCAGGCCGGGGCTGCTCCCACCCAATGGCTTCTGCGGCTGGGGTGGCGGGGAGGGCGGCCCAAGGTCCTACCCAGGGGAGGGAGCCCACACCCCCGTCTGCGGCAGCCCCGAGAAGCTGTTTCTGTGGCCAGAGTCCTGGGAGGATCAGGGTTTACCGGACTCCCAGAGAACGTAATCACTCAATCCCAGACCTAACTGGCATTAAGTCGGACGTTCTAGTAGAGTAGGTTGAACTCCAAAGTATCATTAAGCAAAACGTCCACCACGGCTGATGAGCTTGTGTGAGCCAACGGGATTGGAGTGAGAGCAAACTGGCGATTGGACCCCAAGGGGAAGTGGGTAGGACAGGACACGGGGTGTGGGCCTCACCTGGGAAGGGGGGACAGGCCACCTCCCTCCCCAGCCAAAGGGAGAATGAAACGGGAGCACGGGGGAGGCGTTGAAGCCTGGGGCCTGCACATCCAGTCAGTGCTCAATTAATGTTGAATCGGAGCCTACAGTGAGCTGATCATGGCCATGACCGGATGCTATTTGGGTCTCAGACCATCCGCCTTTTCCTGGGAAAAGCTGACAAGGGAGGGTGGGCTGGGGTCCCCAGGGCTCTGATTCTAGCTGAGAATGCTGGGGATGCTGGGACCTCGAGGACCCCAAGTTCCCTCGCTGGACCTGATGAGAGGGCCCCCAGTCCCTCGGCCACGCAGACAGTGACCTCCCCGTTCTGGTACATGGCAGGTGCTGAGTGACGGGTCCTCGGTAATGCCCTGTTGGGGAGGTGCTCTGACCCCCTTGCCTTGCCACTGGGGAGCTGGGGCTCAGGGAGGTGCTGAGTGTCCTGCCCCGGGCACATGGCTCCAAAAGGTAGGGCTAGGCTGGACCCTCCACCTTCAAGAGACTCAAGACAGGTGCTGAACCTCCTCTAGCTGGGGAGCTGGGGCTCAGGGAGGTGCTGAGTGTCCTGCCCCGGGCACATGGCTCCAAAGGGTAGGGCTAGGCTGGACCCTCCACCTTCAAGAGACTCAAGACAGGTGCTGAACCTCCTCTATGGCTCCTCCAAACCCAAGACCCCAAATACTGCCCAAAGAAGGGGTCTCCCACCCGAGCCCAGGATGCCCACCTCTGCCTGTTGGGCTGCCCAGGGCCAGGCCCCTGCTTGGGAGGCCGCCTCTGCCCCCTAGGGTCAGCAACTTCAGGGGTGCTGGGGCGGCACCCACCCATGCACCAGGGCTCACGTCCAGCCCACTCCCACCCCTCAGGGACAGCCAGGACAAGGAGGCCTGGGGACTCCATCAGAGCTCCTGGCCACCAGGGCTGAGGTCTAGGCATGACCACAGCCTCTGTGCCCGCCTGGCCAGGCCCACATGGCATCTGGGGTCACGCATGAGAGGGGGGTCTGAGCAGCCATGGAGGAGTAGATGGAGGCTGAAAACCAGCAGGCCTGTGACCCGACCGTCTTCCACCATGGAGAGTCTGTGCCCAGGGCACCCCGTGCTCAGGAGGGTCCCGTTCAGGAGGCCCCCATACTTGGTTTAACACTCTGTGGTTGCCCTCTGGAAATTCTTAATCATTTTTGTTCTGAATGCTGAACCTACAATGTCATGTGGAACTGGCTCCACGAACTCAGCCAGTCCAGCTCCAAGCTGCCACACCAGGTGGGGACATTCAGCCATCCCCCGCACCGTGCCTCGACTGCCCAGCTGTGACGTGGGTTTAGTGCCCAGTTCCCAGGGTGGTCTGTGGTGGTAAAAGGGGCAGAGACTGAGCTCCCAAGTCCTGGGGTGGATGATTAGAGGACAGAAAGAGGGGGGCAGGGAAAAGGGGACCGCAAGAGGGGCAGGGCAGAGATGGACCCCAGGCTCTGTCTGAAGTCTCTCACTGGTTTTTGGGTGGGTGTCCCCCCTTCCCTCTCTCCTGGCCAGTTCCTCTCCCTCCCCAGCAAGCCAGGAGGACTCGGCACGAATCCCATGGAAAAGAAGAGGCCGCACAGTTTCCAAGATGCTTTAAACATTGTTTTGGCAACGCGGTGGCTCCTGCATGGGCCCCGAGTCATCCTGACATAAAACAAGCTTGACCCAAGCGTCTTGGTCCCGGGCCTGGGCTGGGCTGGGCGGCCGCAGCTCTTCCACTGCCGGCCAGCCCGGCTCCCAGCCCTGCCCCCTCCCAGATGCCTGGCGCACCAGGAGTGGGAGGCCCGCC
>NW_007727118.1:341263-347426 GCF_000696425.1 Galeopterus variegatus | reverse complement strand
CCCTGCCCCCTCCCAGATGCCTGGCGCACCAGGAGTGGGAGGCCCGCCTGCCTGCCTCCAGCGGCCTCTGTTTTAGGGCCAGAGTACACCTCTCGATGGGTTGTTTCTGCAGTTGTTAAACAGCAACGCTGCATCCGTCTGCAGTGCTAATGTGACACCCGGGTTGATGGCTTCGAACTCGATACAGACTTTGAGGGCCAGGAAGGGGCCCGGGTCAGCTGGTGTTGACCCCTCACGGTGCAGAGGGAGGCCCACCGAGACGGGGGGCTTGCCAGGGTCTCAGGGCTAGGGGCCGGGCTGGGGCAGGTCCCAGCCGTGCCTGTAACCAGCGGCTCAGACTGGCCTCGGGAGAGCAGGACAGACGTGGAGCCTGCCGGGGAGGTGTGCTGGGGCNCTCAGACTGGCCTCGGGAGAGCAGGACAGACGTGGAGCCTGCCGGGGAGGTGTGCTGGGGCGGCCTGTGTCCCCCCTGTCTCAGCGCTCGCCTTTGCTTCAGTCCCACGCAGAGAGCGCTCACACCGACTCCACTTTACAGACAAAGAAATTGAGGCTTGGAGGGACAAGGTGACTTGTTCAGTCCCTGGGCTGTGCCATGTGGAGCTGGGGTTCCACGGGATTGGTGTCCCAGGCCGGGTCAGGCAGTGCCAGCCTGCACATGGGCAGGACTCTGGGGAGGTGCAGAGACCTCAGCCTGCAGCGGTTAGGGGCCGAGGTGGACGCAATTGGCCTGGCTTCAAGTCCCACAGGGGGACTTCGGACAAGTCACTTTATCCGTCTAGGCCTCCCTTTTCCTGTCTGTAAGTGAGAACAACAGGGTGGTTATAAACAGAACATACCTCGTCGTCCTAAGCTACCTGGCCCGGGGCCTGATTCACGGAGGGCGTCAACACCCCACAGCACATTCTAGAAGGGAGGTGGTGCCTGTGAAGGGCCTGGACACGTGCGCAGGAGTCGGCCAGGCTGAGCAGCTGGAGGCAGAGACCCAGGCCGCCTGGTGCACCGTGGGAGGGA
This sequence comes from Galeopterus variegatus, assembly GCF_000696425.1. NCBI lineage: Eukaryota > Metazoa > Chordata > Mammalia > Dermoptera > Cynocephalidae > Galeopterus > Galeopterus variegatus. Next base: position 346,415 of record NW_007727118.1, on the reverse strand, counting down.
GGTCACCCCTCATGTGTGGGGGGCTCCAGGGGCAGCTCCTGTCAAGGAGGAAAAACTTCTCCTGCACCCTCTTATGGTAAGTGATTGGGGTCTGCAAATCGAACGGACAAGTGACAGGGGAGCAAGAGAAATAAATTTTCATGTACATGAGAGTTCACAGAAAAAATCCATCTCGAAGAGGCAGTTAGAATTTGGGCCACTTTCAAGGGGACAAATGACTTTTTGAGAATGGATGTGACAGTGTCTGTGAAGGTGTACGGACTTGTCATCTCCAGTGCTAAAGTTCCCAGGGAGGAGATTTATGACCATTGAGTTCTTGGGGGAGGCTCTGCGTTTAGGCAGATAAGGGATTTCAGAACTCAAATGCTTTCTGCTCAAATTTATTTTCATGCCACAGCAGCACCGGCCAGCTCGGCCCCTGACACAGGCTAAAGCTCCTGGCTCCCCAGATCCAGCCCCTAGAGGCCGGCTGGACTCCCTTCCTGCCCAGGAAGCCCCCAGACAGCCATCAGAGCCCAAGATGCCGATGTCCTCACATGGGCTGTGTCAGGTCCTCAAGAGCAAGAGACTGGGCCGGCCCGGTGGCACACTGGAGAGTGCGCCACTTGGGAGCGCAGCGACGCTCCCGCTGAGGGTTCGGATCCCATGTGGAGACCGGTTCCCGCTCACTGGCTGAGCACGATGCGGGCGCAACACCGAGGGTTGCGATCCTGTTGGCGGTCCCCGGTACGGGCGCAACACCGAGGGTTGCGATCCTGTTACCGGTCAGTAAAAAAGACAAAAAGGAAAAAAAAAAATAAGAGCGAGAGACTTAGCCAGGGACCCCACGATGCCTTGGCCCCACCACATTGCCACCAGCACTGGTGTCCCTGCCTCTCTGGGAGGGGCACAGAGTGTCCTAAGCCATCCTCAACCTCCCTCCGAGTCCCCTCCACAAGGACTCAAGTTTCCAGCACAGAACAGTAGCTCTGCCTACTGTGGGGTCTCCGGGGGCAGAGGCCACTAGCTCGGAACTCACTAGCCACCTCGGCCCCAGATTAGCTGCGCCAAGACCCAGGAGAGAGCCCGCCCGCTGCGTTCCCTCTGTGGAATCGTACGGGCCGCAGTGGAGGGAGTCAGTCGTGCTCACTTTCACGTGGCCCATCTGGCCATCAGTTTGTGTGTCTAGGGCAGCTCCCCTCCCCAGCCCCGACAACTCCATCACGATGTCTAGAAATGCATCTGAGCTGTTGCCACAGCCCCCGCCCAGACATCCTCTGGACACCCACGCTGGGTCAAGCCCTGGGAACAGAGAAGGCAGGCGGGTGGGGGGAGGTGCCTTCCAGCTCCAAGGTGGGCACGGGGAAGGGGGATGGGCACAGGAGGGCTCGGAACCCAGCCACGGCTCTCAGGGGTCTCAGCCATGGACCAGCGAGCCAGGTGGAAAGAAGGCAGAGAAAGTTCGAGTTAGAAAACATGTGGAGGGGACAGGACGCCCGGGAGCCTAGAGTCAGGAGAGGAGAGGCCGCTGGCCCCATGACCTGAGGACCCGCTTCAGGCTCCGACTCTGAGCTTTACCTTGGAGGGTGCTCAGGAGACTGGCCCCCTCCATAGGGCGGATGGTGGAAGGGAGGCAGGAGTGGCAAGGTCAGGGCTGCTGCTGCTTAAGGCTTTCGGGGCATCACATGGTGGTGGCCGTGGTGACAAACGGGAACGGGCAGGGCAGATGCAGGTCCCCCGGCCCCCACTTCGTCACAGAGCTGGAGGCTCCCCACAGAGGCCTCCGAACACCTGCACCTTCCAAAGCAGGGCTGGGGCCCCATGTGGGAGCCTTCTCTCCTCCTTTTAAACTTTTTATTCTTTTTTAATTAAAAGTCTTGTGTAACCAGAAATGAAAGCCATTGCAACAGAGATGTTTGGGACAAACTCTAGACCAGCGACCTACACTAACACGGAACCTTCTGGAGCGTGGGGCAGGGCCGGGACATCACACCTGCAGCTGATGTCAGATGGCCAGGGATGGCCAGAGGCCACTCTGTCCAGCCACCCCAGCACCCCTCGTTTCGTTCACCGTTCAGACCTCCCCCCCACCCCCCGCCGAGCTGGGCGTCCCTGGCTGGGCTTCTCACCACTAAGTTGTCTTTACGTTGTCACCCCTGCCCTTCAGATGGGCGGATTGTCACCCCTGCCCTTCAGATGGGTGGAGGACAGTGGCAGGGCGCGCCCACTCTGCAAGGGGAGGCTGGGCTGGGAGTGCAAGGAGGGAGCAGCACGCAAATGCAAACCAATGGGCTCCCGCAGTCCCATGCATTGAGGACGCCAAGCCCCGGGAGGGAGGGAGGGAGAGGCAGCCAAGAGCTCCAGGTGTGGCCCACGCCCTCGCCCTGCCCTCCTGCCCTGTGTCTTGGCACCGGGTTCCCTCACAGCCCAGGGCAGCGTGGGGCCCTCGCCTCGGGACAGCACCCAGCCATCTCCCAACTTCTCCCTGCCATAGCTGCCCGGCCCTGCGCCCTCCTCCCCGTCGGTCCCCTCCAGTTCCTCCTGCAGCCTGCAGAGCCCACACAGCACTCCAGCGGCGCAGGCCAAGGGTACGGACGTGGACACAGCCAGGCTGCCGGTGAGGCTCGAGGCCAGCTCTTGGCAGCTGCTGCACTGAAAGCCTCACCCGGCTGCCCAGCAGCGCAGGACGGGCTCCCGCCATTGCCCTCAGTTTACGGATGAGGAAACGGAGGCCTGGGGAGCTCGGTGACAGGCCGAGCCACGCAGCTGGGTTCCCTCTTGCTGTACACTCCTCCCAAGCCACCAAATGGGCCACACAGGCCCTTCAAGGTCCAGTTCACTCTGCAGCCCTGGGTCAAAGGCCAGTTGGGTGGCTGGGGGCTCAGCTCAACTCAAACACTGGCCAAGCTTCTCCTGCCCATCGGACACAGGGTTGTGCTGGGGAGAGGAGCCAGGCACGTGAGAAAGTGGGCCACGGGACAGTGCCATGAGAGCCATCATGCAGAAGGGCCACTGCTGAGCCGGGGCAGGCAGCCTCAGAACAAGGTGAAACACCATCGGGTGGCAGCTCCTGGCTTTGCCCCCTGGATCGCTGGCACTGGGGAGCCCAGCGCCATGTTGTGAGGACACTGAAGTGGTACCGTGGGGCTCTGCGTGGAAAGAAAGCAGCTTCCGGCCATGCAGTGTGAGCCACCATGGAAGGGGCTCCTCCCGCCCCATCAGACCTTCAGATGACACAGCCCCAGCCGACATCTGCTGCAGCCTCGGGAGACCCCCAGCCAGCCCTACACACCAACTGAGCGGCTCCCGAAACCCTGACCCACAGAAACCATTGACAGTGACGAGTGAGGACTGCTGTTCCCAGCCACTGAGTCTTGGGGGTTGGTCACATCGTGGTAGAGAACCGTGACACAGGCCCTGCACCACCCTCCCAGCCCTGAAGAAAGAGTGAAAGACCTTCCCCCAGCGCCCAGAGCTTGTGTGTGCAGCATGGCACCTGTCGCAGAGCTGTTCCCATTCGGCCCCCAATGGGCACAGGGCAAGTCCACCAGCCTCCTGGCGTCGGGCTTATCCTGCACCACCCTCCCAGCCCTGAAGAAAGAGTGAAAGACCTTCCCCCAGCGCCCAGAGCTTGTGTGTGCAGCATGGCACCTGTCGCAGAGTTGTTCCCATTCGGCCCCCAATGGGCACAGGGCAAGTCCACCAGCCTCCTGGCGTCGGGCTTACGGGAGGCAGCAAAGTAAAAGCAGGGTCTGGCTGTCCTCTGAGACATTCCTGGGACCCTTTGACGGGGAGTGATGTGGACAAAGGGTGCTGGGGCACGTCCTCGGTCCTCAAGAGCACGTCAGAGCAGCCCGGTCAGGGGACAGCTCCAGCCAAGGTAGGCAGAGGGGTGGCATCCTTACCATGGGCCACAGGCCCTCCTCATGGCCCAGCCCTCACCCACATCCTAGGAACCCACAGCACCTTCCATCCCCAGACACAGTGAGAGTGACTGCAGATGAACAAGGGTGAACTGTCACATAAAGGCCATCCTACCTGCTGGCAAATGCTCCCGTCCAGGACGAGTCTGACCAACTCTGTAACTAGCACAGACGTGACCTCTCAGAGGCGTCTGGAGCCTGTGGCCTAAATCCCCTGTGGGCCATCCATCTCCCGCCCCGGCAGCTCTGTTGCCACAGCGTCTCCAGGGAGAGCCTGGGGCACAGCCTCAGGTTTGGCATGGTGCCTTCTGGAAGGAGGCAGAGAACCTGGTCCAAGTCACCAGGTAAAAATTCATGTTGGGCGAAGAGTTTCCCACAGGACCCTGAATGCTAGCGTTTTCCCTTTCAAAGGACCAAAACCCCATCAAGGTCCTATCAAATTCTAAAATCTAAAAGGTGCATGCTCCTTGGCCTCAGTAATTCCACTTCTAGAACTCCATCCAGGGGAATTACTTGCAAAATGTTGGACAGCGATGTCCGTGGCAGCACAGCTGGTGAGATTCCCAACCAGGAAAAACCTAAATACCCGACACTTAGGGGTCTGGCGGGGCCCGGAGACGCCGTTAGAAAGAACAGGCAGCTTCTGAGCAGTGTCTGGGCAGGAGTGGCCGGTGCGTGGCTGTGAAGGGCAGCAAGCTGTGGGAGGATACAGCAAGTGTCAGACACTGGGCGTGTGTCATTGGTAGGATGCACACTGGAACATTCTGGAAGGATGAGCACTGCTATAGTCGGAATGTTTGTCCTCTCCAAAGCTCATGTTGGAAAACTTAATCCCCAATATGGGATTGGAAAAGTGGGGCCTCTGAGAGGTGATTGGATCGTGGGGATTATGCCTTCGTAAATGGATCAATCCATGGGTGCATTAATGGGCTAATGGTTTACTGGGTTGTCAGGGAGGACACTGGGGGCTTCAGAAGGACAGAAGAAGGGCTCTTCCTCTCCTCGCCACGTGATGCCCTGGCCGCCACGGGACTCTGCACAGCCCCTTCCAAGAAGGAGGCCCTCACCAGACGTGCCCCTTGACCTTGGCCTTCCCAGCCTCCCAAACGGTAAGAAATAAATTTTATTTTCTTGGTGGTGCACTGGAGAGTGCGCCGCTTGAGAGCACGGCGGCGCTCCCGCCGAGGGCTCGGATCCCATGTGGAGACCAGTTCCCACTCACTGGCTGAGCGCGGTGCGGGCGCAACACC
>NW_007727118.1:337991-339810 GCF_000696425.1 Galeopterus variegatus | reverse complement strand
GTCCCCTCTCCTAACCACCAGAGACAGCACAGTGATCGTGAATGCCCACGCAGGCCCTCAGCACACTGGGGGACCAGGCTCCAGCAAGAGGGGAGCAGTCACACAACTTCTGGAGAACCAAGACTTGAATTAGAGCTCAGAGGACGGGCACTTGCTGGGGCAGAACAGGGTCCAAATCGGTCGTCCGATCCCCACCTGGTGCTCTCACCCCAGCCCAGCCAGTGGAAAGTCCAGCACAGAGAATCAGCCCCAAGAATAGACACAGCCCCCTGCCAAGGCCCCACCAGGCGGCGGGAGGGGGACAGAGAGCTCCCCGGTAAGCAGAGAGCCAGTGGCTACTTTTCATGGAAAAAATGTCTTCAGGCCCCCCAGAGGCCCAGAGGCCCAGCCATGACTCAGGCTGTGCTGCTGCAGCCCATGCTTCCAGCCAGACGGAGGCCCTGCCCCAGGCAGGTCGGCCCCACTGCAGGCAGAGCCCCAAGTTAGACCACATGCCCCAGCAGGCCCCCAGACCCCTGCCCCCCACTGGGCAGCGGGCTCAGCTGGGCCAGACCAGCGCAGGCCCCATGGCAGTAGCACGCCTCCAGGACCTCTGCTCCCTCCTGTAAAATGGGAAGTAGAGCTGTGGGGTGGTTCCCAGTTGGGCCCTAAAAGTGCACCGAAGGTTTGCTTGGGGGAGAAGCCAGAGGGTGGGCTTCAGGCCCTAGGCCCTGCCAGGCTGGGTTCCCTGGCACCAACCAGCTGCTAATAATGCCGCTTGACTGAAATCCACGTCCCTTTGCAAACACCCGGTCATCTGTGCTATGGAACTGGGTTTCTCTGTTAGATTTTATTTCAAGACACATTTCTGGGGCTAAACGTAGAGATGACACGAGGCCAGGCCCCCTCTGTGATGTCCTCAGAGGTGGCCACGCGTATGCCGGACACGGCTCGACATGTGCAGGGGAGCCCTTCCTGCCTGGTGGTCCCCGTCCCTCGAGGCAGGAGGGGTCTGGGGCAGGCCCACAGGTGAGGCTGTGGCCTTTGCCAGAAGGCCCGGGCCCCCTCGTGGCAGGGGCAGTGTCTCTTGGGGACAAGACGTCAGCATCTTTTTCTGTACAACCAGGACCATGTCAGCTCCTGTTGTTTCAGACTGGTCGGGACCCTGGCTCAGGATCGTCCCAGGGCAGGAGGGACAGAGGTGTGTGCCATCCTCATTCCTGTCCCAGGGCCCATGGTGACCAGGAGCTGGGGACACTGTGAGGAAGAACCGAGACACCCAGCGCCCCACACCACAGGACAGCTGTGCGAAGTGCAGGAGCCCCGAGGGCCGGGCCCTGGAGACCTCCCCACTGCACCGGCGTGGAGGGGAAACGGCAGCTCGAGGACAGGCCGGACGTCTCTGTCCCCGGAGCTGGGGGAGCGGGATGGGGGTCGATAGAAAGGACATTTCGGGAGGAGCAGGGGGGCTCTCAGCATCCCCCCACCCCCACCCCACGGAGGGTGTCGGGCCCAGACACGGGGCCCCGTTCTCCCCGTCCTGCTGCTGTCGCTCTGGGAAAGACCCCCAGGTTCATCAGCTGTGCCGGTCGGAGCCAGGGCCAGGAGCTGGCCCGGGACGCACTTCATGCCGTGTGTGTCACCAAACCCTCGGCGAGCTTCATAGTTTCCCACTGACGTCAGCTGGCGTGGCTGAGTCTGCAGTGACTGCGAAGCCCTCAGAGGCATAAGGCAGTTGTCTCCGCAAAGTGAAATCAGATGGTTTTTCCAAACCTCCCCCAACCCTGCCTCCTCCCCCGCTCCTCCTCCTCTCTCTCTCTTTTTTTTTTTTTTGTTATGT
>NW_007727118.1:334122-336976 GCF_000696425.1 Galeopterus variegatus | reverse complement strand
CGCTCCTCCTCCTCTCTCTCTCTTTTTTTTTTTTTGTTATGTTCTTTGGACCACATCCAGATGTTTCCTGCAACAACAACCCTCCAAAAACTTACAAAAAGAGACTGAGAGCACGCAGCTTCCTGCCTGCCGGGGTGGAAGCGGCGACGTGGCAGGCTGGGGGAGCAGCCACGTCTGCAGGCCGGGGGCAGCATCGGGCTCCAGGCAGGTCGGAGTCCCCCGCCACCCCATGCCCCAGGTCTGGACACCAAGAGGACACAGCTGGGGGGGTGGCACAGGGTATTAGGAACAGCCCCCCCGATGCCGAGGCCCTGGCCGTGCTGTGGGCAGAGTGGAGGTCGTGGCCTGGAAGGAGCACAGCCAAGACCAGGCTTCGGGCTCAGCCCGACCGAGGTGCCTCTCCAGCTGCGCTGCTCACACATGTGGCCGTGGGAAGCCACGCAGAGCCTCTGTTTCCACAGTGACAGAGGTGGGTGAGAGTTTGCATTAAAATCAGCCTCTGTCGGGTCAGGGCTGGCAGCGGGGAGCGCCTCTCCTGGACCAGCGCACCTGGAGGCAGGTGTGGTCTCTGACACATGCTAGAACTGAACCAGGAGGGGCGGATTCCAGGAGCTCACAGGAGAAGGGGGTCTGAGCCTCCAGGCAGGCCCAGGTTTCCCTAGGTACAGGCAAGGAAGGGAGTTCAAGGCAGAGGAAGCAGCTGAGCAGAGCCTGGAAGCCAGACACAGACTGCTGGGGCCAAGGCACTCCTGGGGGAGCCACGCATAAGGCCTCAGGCCCCACCACAAATCACATTGCTCGTGTGGACCACGGTGTGGGCCAAGACCCCCAGGGAAACACAGCCACTCTTAGCAGGCAGGATTCTCTAAGCAGGTAGCAGCTAGAAGCCACCTCCCAGGAGCGGGCTGGGGCCAGAGGACCACCCAGACCAGTGACCATGACCCTCCAGGCACTGTGCTGGGAGGCAGGCAGCCCGATGACCCTGACGGGACAGATGGGGAGGCAGGCGGAATCACAGCATGGTGGCAGCAGGCAGGAGCCGTCATCACCCCCACTGTGCAGGTGATGGGATGGAGGCTGGAAGAGGCTGCAAAGCACCCGAGGTCACAGAGCCACCTGTGAGGGAGCCAGACCCAGCCTCCATCTCACGCCGCAGGCTCTTCCAGCCTCCGCAGCAGGATGGGCCACCACAGAGGAGCCGGCGGGGCTGGGCCCACACCTCAAGGGACCCTGAAACAGGGGGTTGGTGGTGGCTGCTGTGGGTGCAGCTTCCTCCCAGAAAGTATCAGGATTGCTTTCCTTAACTCAGGGTGGAGTCTGGACTTCAACAGCAGGTGCTCCCCCTGCTCAAGCCCCCCGGGACCCCCAAGAAGGAGAAACCACCACAGTCCTGGGATGTGCCCCAACACCTGTGAGCACGGAGGGCACGGCAGCCCAGGGGGATGCGGCCCTAATGCGCGAGTCCCAGACAGCAGAGCTGCCCCCGCCCCAAATCACATGGAGCCACAGAATTTCAGAACAGCTCCCTCTTTTTATAGAAGGGAAGGCTGCAGCCTCGAGAGGGACATGCGTCTGGTCACACAGAGCTGCTACAGGCCCAGCCACCCACGCTGGTCGTGTGTCTGGAGATGACCCTGCTGGGGGTCCATCCTCTGCTTCTTTGTAGAGACGTTTGGGAAGATTCGTGTCCGAGGGTTTTTATGAAAGCAGCACTGTCCTGGCTGGTCTCGGGACAGCGATCTGCTAGCAGCCTCTTGAGGGCCTGCAAGGCAGCGCTGGAGGGCCCAACCCCTGGCAGGGGGAGCGGCGTGTCAAGGCAGCAGGAGAGACTCCAGTTAGACCTAAGGAAGACTACCTGGGTGGAAGCCACGCGGCCACGCCTCGTCACAGGCAAGTTTCAGGAATTCCCCACTGGCACCTCCTCCCTGGAGCACAGAGTTGAGGGTTCTAGAGGGTTCACAGGCACACGCACAGTGGCCTGGAACCACCTCCGTGACCTCAGGAAGCCCTTATAAAACAATGGTTGGACCAGGTGGTCCAGTCCAATGGCCAAGGCAATATAACTCGACATGTATGGCCCTCCCGGGTCCTGATACCCAGCAAGGAAGACCACGTTTCTTCTAATTAACGTACTGAGGAAATGGGGCCCACGTGGAGTCTCAAGGGGTGCCATCTATAGGAGAAGGCAGGTCAGCCCAAGCTAATGCTCTGCCAGATGCCTGCAGCGCCGCTTCCCGCGGGTCTCCCAGCACCAGCCGCAGAGCCCTTGCCCCACGAGGACTTAGGACATGCAGCTCCATGAGAACATTCTACACCTGCACTGTACAATACAGTAGCCACTTGCCACATGTGATTTTTGAGAGCTTGAAATGTGGCCTGTACAAATTAAGATGTGCTGTAAGGGTAAAATACACACCAAATTTCAAAGACCTGGTACCAAAATGTAATGTAAAACATCTCATTAATAATTTTATATTGATTTGCGTGTGGATATGATCATATTTTTTAATTATTGGGTTAAATAAAATATTAAAGTTATTTCATCTGGTTTTAATGTGGATATTAGGAAATTTTTAATTATGTATATGGCCCACGTTGAATTTCTATTGGATAGACTCTGCAAATTATGCTCTCTCCTGAAACCATGCATAGGGCCTGGTCCATGCCATTTCCAGGCAGTGCTTGCTGAATGAATAAATGGATGGATGGATGGATGGATGGATGGATGGATGGATGGACAGATGGATGGATGAATGGATGAATGGACGGATGAGTGGATGGAGGGATGGATGAATGGATGGATGGATGGATGAGTGGATGGATGGATGGATGGATGGGTGGATGGGTGGATGGG
>NW_007727118.1:330892-332590 GCF_000696425.1 Galeopterus variegatus | reverse complement strand
GTGGTTGGATGGATGGGTGGGTGGAGGGGTGGATGGGTGGGTGGATGGATGGATGAGTGGACACTTGGGGCCAAATGCCATGACCATTGCCCTGGAGCCTCTGATTCACTGCAGCACAACTGTGCCCGGCAAAATACCGACAGTTTGTGAAGTTTACTGAAGTACAACTCCCTCCTCTGGAGGCTACATCCAGCACAGTCATGTGATCAGCCCCATGGGCAGCCTGGCCTAGGGTATCAAGGGAACTGGAGAAGTCGGGGAGCTCCAGCCAGTGAGGAGATACAGAGGTTTGCAAACACACTCGTGACCAAGCCCAAAGGTTCAAACAAGGCTGGTGCTCAGGGACAGAGGGAAGGCTGGATGCCGGCCTTCTCAGGTAAGAATTCTCAAGGCAGGGGGGTGGTGGGAAGGAGGCGGCAGAGACACGGGCACAGGTTGAGACAACCCTCCTGAGCAGAAGCTTGGTAAGAGATGAGGAGGTATTTAAAGGGGAACTGAAAAGAAGCAGCTGGAATCATCAACATCTGACCAATGCTCAGCAGGTTGGACCCTCCCCACGCTGCCCAAGCCATTGCCTAACCTGGCCCCAGTGGCCCCTACCTCGTCACCCGCCTCTGTCCCCTCACCCACCTCTGTGCTGCTCTTTGTGTATCCAGCTCACTCCTGCCTCTGAGCCTTTGCACCTACTATTTCCCCTGGCCTGGGAGGCCCTTTTCCAGATCTTTGTGTGTTTGTCCTACAAACCAGATATCTGTGTCTCTACAAAAGTCACCTGTCGACATCTTAACCCCCACGGTGATGGCGTCAGGAGGTGGGACCTTTGGGAGGTGATTAGGTCATGAGGGTGGAGCCCTCATGTATGAGATTAGTGCCCTTATGAAAGGGTTCCCAGGGAGGTCCATTGCCCGTTACTGCCATATGAGGACACAGGGAAAAGACACCATCTTTGAACTAGGAATGAAGTCCTCACCCAATACTGGACCTTGACCTTGGACTTCTAGCCTCTAGACTGTGAGAAATAGATGTCTGTTGTCTGTGAGCCGCCTGATCTGTGGTGCTTTGTTAGGGCAGCCCGAGCTGACTGAGACAGGTCGGCTCCTCCTTGAGGACCCCTGACCATGCTATCAAGACCGGTGCCCGTCTCCCCTCCTGTCTCCCCAGGCTCACCACCGGCCCTGTGCCTCGATGCTCATGTGCTTGGCTGGAACCAAGGGCTCTGGCCCCAGATGCAGGCCATGCAGGCTCCGGGGACATCCCAAACTGCCTTTCCTCCTCTCCGTCTCCCTTTGACCCCAGAAGGCACCCTCTCAAGGATTTCTGCAGGCTCTGGGGAAGAGGGAGGGGTGTCACATTGGGGCTCAAGGTGGTCAAAATTCATAATCACTTTACACCCAACAAGGTCTTCCATGGAAGGGACTCCCATGGGACACTCCCCAGGACCGGCCAGGAGCAGATGTCCCAGGCACCCCACTTCCACGCCCCTGAACCCCAGGGTTCTGCATCCCCTCTCTCCCCTCAGCAGTGGGCAGGGGAGAGAGTCACACCCTCCCCGCCCACTCCAAGACCACGAAGCGTGAGATGAGCAGCGGGTGGAGGGAGGGACACAGAGGCTCAGCCCAGGGAGTTGTCCAGAGCATGGAGTTCCTCTGTCTTCGCGCCTGGCACTGACAAGTCTCTCCCTGTTCTGCTCAGTTTCCA